>NW_028274810.1:110752708-110904271 GCF_037043125.1 Eumetopias jubatus | reverse complement strand
GTGCATAAACAAGAACATAAATGAAAACATGATTTTTAGATTACCTCTGCTCTCTATCCAGAGATCCATGTGCCAGGCTCCACACTGGACAATGGAAAAACGAAGACGAATAAGACACATTCTCCTCTTCAGGCTGCCGGGGCTCCAACTGCATAGACAAGCACCAGCTGGAGGAGAGGTGTACAGGGGAGGCAGTTAGGGACACCTGCAAAGGGGTAAAGAAGGGACATCTAGGGGGCCTGGTGAAGAGCAGGTGGGCCAGAAGTGGGCTGCATGGGGGCGCTGGGAGTTCCCAACCCCCGAAGTTAGTGAGAATGACGCCCAGGTGGTCCGCTGCCCACTCAAATGTCAGGCGCCTCACTGCTTCAGCCCGGGATGCACACAGTCATGGAAGATTTGGGTTCACTATGATTTTTTTTATGCTTGGGGATAATCTCTCCAGGGGCTTACGGCCACCTTCACTGCCTCCTCCTCCCCCTGGCCCCAAGTGTGGCATGACCTGGCACCCATCCGGTACTGACATGCATATGTCTCTCCTCAGCTCTGTAGTCACCCCTGCCCCCCACGCTCGGGTATCCACGGTGCAGCTGACCTCTCTTCCACCTGCCGGTCTCCCAGACATCTTGGACTTCCCGTGTCCTCAAAGGAACTCTTGACACCCCTTCTCCATTCTTCCCATCCCAGAAAAAGGCATCACCATTTCCTCCAACCTCCAACCAAGGAGTCATTCTGGATTCTTCTTTTCTTCCTCACGTACCTCCAATCTGGCACTAAATGTTGTTACTTTCACCATCCAAACCCTCCCCAAATCCCTCCAGGTTGCTCTATACCCAACACTACCTAGACATTCAGAAGCACCATCATATCTTGCCTGAACTGCTCACCACACCCTAACGTAATATCATATTGGCCAACATTTTCTGTAGAAATAGAAAAATGCATCCTAAAATTCATATGGAATCTCAAGGGACTCTGAATAGTCAAAATGCTCCTTAAAAAGAACAAAGTTGGAGATCTCGCCCTTCACTTCCACACTCACTACAAAGCTGCAGTAATGCGTACAATGTGGCACTGGTATAGACAGACATAGAGACCAATGGACTAGAACAGAGCCCAGAAATAAACCCTTGCGTGTACGGTCAAGTGATTTTCCATAAGCACGCAGTGGTGGGAATATTTTATAGAGACAAAGCAGAATGGTGGGTGCCAGGCTGGAAGTGGGGAATCAGTGTTTAGAAGGCAAGGAGTTTCAGTTTGGGAAGATGAAGCAGTTCTGGAAAAGGATGGATGATGGCAGCACAATATTAATGCACTTAACACCACTGAACCCTACATTTAAAAATGGCTTCAGTGGTAAATTTTATGTCGTGATATTTTGCCATGACAAAAAAAAATTTTTTTTTTTAAATCATGCATCAGCTCTTGTCACTTTCATGCTGAAGACTCTCCAGGGACTTCCCACTACCCCACCCTGGACCAGCAGACTCTGCACAGTCTGGCTCCCGCCAATCCCTCCCCTTGGTCCAGACACCCCCCCATCCCCTACCCCCCACATGAAGGTCTGCAGCAGCACCACAAGCCACCGCCTGTTGGCAGCCATCACGATGGTGGGCTCTGGTTTGCCCCTCATCATCCCTATATTCAAGCCATTAGCTGTAATGACAGCCTGGCATAATTATATTTTTACAATTTGTATAACCATATTCTACCAAGTGAAACGATCATTATTATCATTATCAAATATTTATTAAGCACTTCTAGCCTTTCGAGGCTAATAAGATGTGCCCTCCGTTCTTAAAGATCTTCTTTCCTCATTCCATCACAAATTCATTTCAGCTGACCTCATTCTTCCTTCCTGGGGAAGGAACAAGGAACTTCTGGGTGTTTGCATGGGGCTTTCTATCCACGCACTCACATGAGCTTCTCAGTGAGCCCGGGGAGCAGATGCTATGATCCTCATTTCACCGACGAGGAAACTGAGAATCGGAAGCCAGTAATAGCAGAAGTGAGATTCAGACTGAACTCTTTTCTGAGAGCAAAGGCGTAGCTATTACTCTCAGGCAGTGTAGCTTGGTTTACGAGGATGGGCTCCTTCCTTCCCCCCAGCCCGCCATCTTATTTACGCTGTACACGCCGGGTACTGTGCTAGGCTAGAGGGAAGAACATACCAGCAAACCGATCACTCTAGAACAATGTCCTAAGTCAGGGGCCCAGCTGGTGGCAGGTGGGTGAAACAGGTGATGCGAGAGGGAGGCGGGGCCTGCGGCAAAGCCAAGGACACAGGACTCCTATAAAGACAGCCCATCTTGCCTTCCCGCTCTTTAAGTTCGATTTGTAAGTGAAATCTCCAAAACTTTTAAGTGTTGGCAACTTTGGCAAATACTGGTTATTGTCTAACCTACAACCAATCCCTGCCTTAAAATTCACCTCCCACCCACCCCCCAATTGTTCAGTAGGGATCACTTATCCTTTGATCCCAGGAAGACAGCCCCATGGTATAACTCTTAATTGGTTCAAATTCCCTTTGGCCAGTGATTGCTCTCAGGGTGAGCTAATGACCCAATTCTGACACAGGAGAGTTAAGGGAAAGACTGTTGAGGAGATCATCCCCTCCTCAGTAAAAAGACAAGGCCACGAAACCTAATGAGCAAAGAGCCTTTGGTCTACTGCCCTTTGCCTTGTTCCCAACTAATGTAGTCAAGAACTCTGGAACCATGAGGTAACAAGCAGAAGGCCTAAAACCAACATGCCAAGAAGGACAAAGCAGAAAGACAGAAAGATCCGGTGTCCCTGAAGACATCCTTGCTGCATCAGCTCCAGATGGAGCCATGACCACTTTGTACAAAATTTCCATCAAGTGAGCCCTGGGTGTCATCAGAAAGGGTGGCTGGAGAGAGAGCAACCATGTGTCCAAGTGGGGCATCCTGACCCTTGTTTATTAAAGTCCTCCTGCGTGGAAGGTGCCCTTCGGTGAGCACTCACGTGGGCCCTCACGGTTCCTCCAGCTCGGGGTTCATCTACAAACCCCTTCCCCAGACTTTCCTGTCAAGTCTCCAGTGTCGTTCTGTCCACGTTCCTGGGCCGCCAGTCAGACTGTGCGCTACCACCCTGGAGCTGTCGTAGACCCTGCACCTCTGGCTTTCTCTCCATCCAGCGGGCCACGGGGAGAACTTCTCTTTACCTTCACCTTTCAGCTACGCTCCTAATGGATGGAATGCAGGCTCTGCCGCGTTATTCCCATTCTGTCTAGTGCCAGTGTATTTCCAGAGCAGTCTGTCAACACGGTCTGTTTTCCCTCTTCTGCCCACAGAGAACCCCTGAGACCACAGTTGTGGGGAGTGGGCAAAGAGGGGATGGAGAGGAGGTGCTGTGGGCGTCTGAGCCGCCTGTTTGGGTGCTTTCCTCGTGCTCCTGGGCCCTGCTCAACGGTGCTAGGCATCAACCTCCCCTGCACAATGGAGTGTGGCATGTGGCTTGGTGGATCACATCGCACCCAGCTCAGGTCACATTTGGGGTCTCATACACTGGCATTCGGCCTCTACCAGTGTCCAGTGGCAAATCGGAAGCTATTGCTCAAATGGAGACTAGTTATTTGTAAAAGCTATAGTTTTGCTCCAAACCCCTTGGTGTCTGTGCTGTGCCTGTTATTGGAACCTGCTCACCCCCCGATCTGTGGGGTTACCCGGTGAATGGGTCAGAGCAGCGCATTCAGATGTGCTTCACGAAGAGTACCACCAGCCCACAACATGCCAAATCTCACCCCGCCAATTTATCTCAGGGAGCCGATCCTAGTTGGTGCTAACACACCGAATCCAGAATCCCTGGTAGGTCAGCTCTATTGAAGAATTCAGCCCAGTCCAACGTGCTCTGTCCGCCTGGACTGACACCATTAGAATCCATCCCCCATGCACTCCCCAAGTTTCTGCTGCTAAAAGTACATGAATGTCCCCTAATTCTTTTACTGTGTGAACATCCCCTAAATTGGACTTCGCAGTTGTCCCCCCAGAGCATACCGGGATCAGACTCGTTACGGATTGGAGTTAATGAGGGGCCAGTCTGGCAAAGACTCAGCGTCCCCTTGCCAGGTAAGCACCTTGAACAAGCTCATTAATAGGACTTCAAGCAGGCAAACAGTAATCTCTACAAGCAGGGGCTATTTCTATCGACAGAGAGGTTCATAGGGATGAGGGTTAAAGGTATGCCTGCATCCTCCCAACTGTCTGTACTTCCCAGGACCCTGCTTTTCCCAATCAACAGCCTAACTTCACAGAAAAGACCCGCAGAAGCTGTGAATTCAACTTGTGTAGTAATTATGCATCAGAAAGAATCAAAGGTGGGTCTGATCTTTAGCCCCACCAGCTCTGAGGCTACAAAAGATAAGGAATCTTAGGACTGGCACAGGAGCCAGCTATCTGATCAGGCTTGATCTGAGAGTTTAAAGCTTTCAGTTTTCTTTCTGCATGCTCTCCAGTGCAATCCGAAGCTAGCCTATCCCACGAGACTCCATTCCTACCATGATGGTCGCTTGGGGCTGCCTTGCCTCCCATGAGCCCTCACTCCATCTAGGCAACCACAGGAGGCAAAAGAAGTACTGTTTTGCCGGGGTGGGCTGCCTGTGAGGTCACCTCTGTACCAGCACCATCAATTCAGATGACCGACCCTCGATCCCCATTGTCCTTGGTTGGTTTCCTGGGACCAAGCACATAGGTTTCAACGTTCCGTTAGGAAAGCAGAAACTTCTTGATATTTAGAGAGGGATTTAATGCCAAGAAGGGATTTGCAGGGTGATGAAAGAGTTGCAGGTGTGGGGAAGGTGCTCCAGAATAGCAGGGGAAGGAGATGCCACCCTTGGCTTGCAGCCCAGACGCCCCAGCAAATTCCCAGGGGTGCCGACGCTGAGCAGAACCCTAGGGTGACCTGTACGCAGACGTTCACTGTGGCCGCCTGCAGTCCCCAGCCTGCAGCCGGCGTTGTCCTACAAACCGGAGCCTCCTTCCCGCTCTCCGTTGCAGTCTCTCACCTGTGTTCCCCATGGGCCAATCCCAACCAGAAGCCAGCTGGCAGGGGCCTCCAGGAAGTGTAGGCAACTGCCTTCTAACGCCCTGGGGTGCACAGGTGTCAGAAATGAGGGGCATTAGGGGCACCTGGCTGGCTCAGCCAGTGGCGTGTGTGACTCTTGATCTCGGGGTCATGAGTTCAAGCCCTACATTGGGTGTAGAGATTACTTAAAATCTTAAAGATCTTACTAAAAAAAAACAAAACAAAAAACAAAACAAAAAAAAATGAGGGGCATGCCTCTTGAGATGTGAAGATAAAGTGGGCTAATAATGGATGATAGTATGAACAACAGAATGATGCACTAGGTCACTGTGCTTTTCCTACTGCAGGGATGTTCCCAAGGATTAGGAGATTCTTTAAGTCTCCTACTGTTTTTTGTTTTTTTTTGAAGACTTTATTTATTCATTTGAGACAGAGATACAGAGAGAGAGCATGAGCAGGCGGAGAGGCAGAGGCAGAGGGAGAGGGAAAAGCAGACTCCCTGCTGGGCTGGGACTCGATCCCAGGTCCTAGAGATCATGACCTGAGCTGAAGGCAGACGCTTAACCATCTGAGCCACCCAGGCGCCCCGTCTCCTACTGTCTTAAGTTTGAAGCTTGCTTATTTTAAAAAATGGTAAGCACTTTCTCTTTTCTGCAGATTTCCTCCTTTGCCCCGTTCCTTACTCCTCAGAATGATTGAGTCTGTGAACGTCGCCTACCAGCCCCGTAAGCTGAGCTGCTCAGCCCCCGCTTCTCTTCCGCCTCTTCACCCTCCAGATCGCTCTCTCCTGTTTTCTCTCCTCCTCCTACCCCACCCTGCTTCCCAACATGCTGAAAGAGAAGGGCGAACCCTACAAAAAAACAGTAGTCAGCCAGAGACATAGAACGTCGAAAAACTTTAAAATGCATCAGCAATACAGCTTGTCCCTTGTGCGGACCAGAGGCTCCCCGTGTGGCGGGTGTCTGCCGAGCTCCTCGCTCATCCTAAATGTCAATGGCTTTCCCACTTACAGAGGAAAGGAGCTCCTGGGCCTAAGAACTGAGCCCCGAGGCTGAAGCTGTGCCCCCTGCCTCCGTGCTGCTCAGGGCAGGGCGCCAGTCATCATTCGGCAACCGGCTGGGGCCTGTAGTGGGACCTGCGCATCCCTCCACTCTGACGGCTTCCTAACGCTCTCAGAACGGAAGCCACAGCTCCCACCTGCCGGCCTGAGCACGTCCCACCTACCCTTCCGACCACATCTCCCGCACGCTCTGCCTTACTCACGAAGGTCCTTTCAGTTCCTCCGTTTTGCCCGGGGAATCTTCCCCTTCTGGTGTCCTTCCCATAGGCTGATGTTGAGAACGCTCATCTTGCCCCAGGCTTTCTGCACTGGGGGCTGTTCCCTTCTTCAGACCAGAGCTGGAGTATCATTTCTCAGACAGGCAACCTATCGCTCACACTGGCTTCTTCAGAGCACTTCCTGTAGGAGACGTTCCTGTTTATTCTTCCGTCTCCCTTGCACTTGAAATTTCGTCTGCTCTGAGAGAGCGGGGACTAGAGATGTCAGGCTCGCGGGCTGTACCTTTGTGCCCAGCAGTGCCTGACATGGATTTGGGCCACGGCCTCCGGTGCCAGTGGTGAAGGCAATAATGTCCTCGCAATCTTGGTCCTCTGCTTGTAATGACGTAGCACACAGCAGGTGCTGAAATCACTGGGTCATGATGGTGAAGGATGTGAAAACTTTCTGAATACTGCAAATGTCAGTTATCTGGCCCATCTGTGACCTCTGGTCTTGGATCCCCTCTTCAGGAAGAATAAAGAGCAGTAATTTTCAAAACTTACTAAACTTGTACAAACATGCTGTACAAGTATATGTTTTATATTTTGAAATCATTACCTACGTGATGAACAGAATTCATCGGAAAGGTTAAACAAGATATACTTTGTATTTTCCAGACTCTTTTTATATGAACTTTTTTTTTTAAGTAGTCTCCATGCCCAACATGAGGCTTGAACTCACAAACCCAAGACCAAGGGTCACATGCTCTACGCCTGGGCTGGCCAGGCGCCGCCTTTTATATGAACTTTGAAATTGAAGTTGATTTGGGGGTGAAAAGACCTTGCCGCATGAACACTGAAACCTTACATGTAATTTAGACTTTTGGGGCATGCTTTGCAGTTCACAAAGAGCTTTCTCATTCCCATCCCTTTTGGTGCTCACCACCGACCTGGGAGGGAGGCAGTGCTGGGCGGAGTATCACCAACAAGGCAGGGAATTTGATCTTTATATGCCAGGCACTTTCATACCTCCTAAAAACCCCAGCACAGGTAGGAATATCCCCTTCTCTGCAAATGAGGAAACAGGGGCTCAGCACTTGCTCTGCATGGGGTCACACTACTGAGTGGTAGGACAGTCCTCTTACTGTACCTCTCAGCCATTTTCCATCCAGTGGAGCCGTTTCTCCTTTCAGAAGACCTTTTAACTGGTTTTATGGACACCCAATCTCTCGGTGTTCCTTTTATTCAACGGCCACTTCTTCCCAGTCTCCTTTGCTGGATTTTCCTCCCCCCCCCGCCCCCCTTGAAATGCTGGGGTTGGATCCTTCCACTCTATCTACACTCCCCTCCTGAATACATTCATTTAAGTCCACCGTTTTAACTACCAACTAGACAATGTTGCTTCCTAAATTAAGTGCTCCAGCTCGAACTCCAGGCTTAAATGTCCAGTATTCCGCTCAACACCACTACTAGTGTTTGACTAGTCTTAGTGCAATTAAAACTTAAGGTGCTCCAAACCAAACCTCTTGCCGAAGTTGCTCCTCAGGCAGTGCTCCCCATCTCAGTACATGGCACCGCCACCCTTTCACTCACTCCACATCAAACAGGCAAGTCCTGGTGGTTCTATCTTCAAATGAGATCCCCAACCCTACTCCTTCCCACCATCATCTCTGGCCCAGCAACAGCCTCCTCACCGTGCTCTCTGCTTCCGTTCCTGCCCCCCGCCAGTCCATTCACACACAGCACCTTGAGTACTCCTGGTAAAACTTAAGTGGGACCTCCTTACTCTTCCCGGGGCTTATGGACTCATTTGGGAAGAATTCCGGGATCTACAAAGCCCTGCCTGATCTGGCGCCTGGCTGTCTCCTACTGTTCTTTTTTCTAGCTCATTTCACCTTAGCCACACTAAGTAGGGCCGTTTTTACGCAGGGCTGGAACTCACGATCCTGAGATCAAGACTTGAGTTGAGGGTGCTTAACCGACTGAGCCACCCAGAGGCCCCTAGCACACTGACTGGCATCTTATTCACGACCTCCAATCGCCTACCTGGTCTCTCTGCTTCCACCCTTACAACCACCCCCTGGACCGTTCACAGTCAGCAGTCAAAGGGATCGGGTGAACACTTCAGACATATCCCTTCACCCCTCTGGCATCTTTCAACCGTTTCCCACTTTTCTTAGACTAAAAGCCAGCGGGACCTAGGCCACGACTCCCTCTGTCCTCCTGCAGCATAGGGGGTTCCACGGAGCGGTCCCCTCGAGCTTCCCTGAGCGGCTCCAGCCTTGGGGCCTGTGCCGAAGTGGTTCCCTCCCGCGGGACAGCGCTTCCTCGGGCCCCGCCACTCTGGCTAAGACAGTACTTCCGTCTCCCCGCATCTCAGAGCACCCCTTCCGCACGCTTCCTGCCACTCGCAGGGCCCTCCCTGCACGCGGGCCGGCTTCCTCCTGCTCCGCTTCGGAGCGCGGGCTCCAACAGCGTGCCGCCGCGTCCCCGGTCCCGCACGGTGCAGGCACCCGGCGGGAAGCCCCACTCGCGGCCCTCGGCAGCACCGCCCCACCGGCCGCCCTTCGGCGCGCGGCATCTCGGGGCTTGTAGTCCGGCCCCGGAAGGGCGGCCGCCCGCTCCCGCGGCCGCGCCTCCCCGACACTACAACTCCCACGGGGCAGCGGGACTCCGCTCCCGCACCCTCCAGGCCGGCAGGCCGCCTGCCTCGCGGCGGGTCCGGCTGCCGCCGCGGGGCGGGGCGCGAAGATGGCGGACGCGGGCGCGGGCAGAGACAAGTGCGGGGAGCCGCGGCTCGTGTCACTGCCCCTGTCCCGCATCCGGGTCATCATGAAGAGCTCCCCCGAGGTGTCCAGCATCAACCAGGAAGCGCTGGTGCTCACGGCCAAGGCCACGGTGAGGCGGGCCGCGCGGGAGGACGGAGGGGCAGGGGGCCGCCCGGAACGGTCGCGCCCTGCCCCGCCCACCGAGCTCCGCCGCGCCGCCGGTGCCCCCCGCGGCTCGCGCGCCGCCGGCTCCCACTCGCTGGCTCGCGCTGCGCGCGCCCGCCTCGCCTCGCCCCGGTCCCTTCCCTCGCTGCGCGCGCCCGCCGCCCCGCCCGCCTCGCCGCTCCCCGCCGCTCCCCGCCGCTCCCCGCCGCTCCCGTCCTCCCTCGCGCGCCCTTTGCCCACCCACTCGTCTTTCCTCGCTGCCCCGCGCGCGCCCCGCGCGCGCCCCGCGTCCTCCCCCGCGCGCCCTCCGCCCCGCCCACCGCGCCGCTCCCGTCTGCCTTCGCGCGCCTTTCGCCTGCTTGTCTCTCCGCGTTGCGCCGCGCTGTAGCCCCGCGCAGCTCCCGTCCTCCATCGCGCGCCCTCCGTCCCGCCCACCGCGCCGCTCCCGCCCTCCCTCGCGCGGGGCCCAGGTGGCGGCGCGGGCTGACGCGGGGCTCCTGCCGCGTCTCCTGCACGCGCGTCGCCGAGCCCTGAGCCTCAGAGCCTTCCTTTCCTCGCTTCCGGCCTGTTTCCAGCGGCTCAGGGTTCCGCGGGAGGGCGTCGGGAGGTACCGCGCGCCCCCGCCACTCGCGCGCCGCCCCCGCAGCCGGGCGGTGCCTCCTCCGGCTGGAAGCGACGTTAGTTGTACGGCCCGTGGTACCTGCGCGCTCCTGGGAGCGCAGTACAGGGCTGGCCGGTTTGCTTCGGTCGTGGTCGTGGGCGGCCAGAAGCCTTGCGGGCCGTGTCGAAGCTGTAGTCGTATCCGCCTAAACTGCCCTTCGGCTCTGCCCCCCACCGCTGGGGTTTCAGTGCAGTGTCCCTGCGGTAGGGTGGACCCGGGGTCTTGCCTGTTTCAGCCCGGAGCCATGTTTTTAGTTTATTTTTATTTTTTATTACTTTAAGGGTAGAATTTAGTGATTCATCAGTTGCATGTAACACCCGGTGCTCCTTACGTCAGGTGCCTTCCTTAATGCCCATCACCTGTGTATCTTAGCGCCCCATACAGCATGTGGTCTTGGGATGTTTGGGTTTCCCTGTGCCCGTTGATTCTCCGAGGATAAGGAAGGAAGGCACAGGCAGGCACTTTCATTCCCTACTAAGCGAACTAGAGGGAGTTAAAGTTAAAAACGGAGAGGCACAGTTTAGGTTGTTGCTTTAGGTAAGATGTTTGGGCAAAATGGGAAACGTGGTCAGCTTTCAGCTTCAGGTTGTTGACTATTGTAGGCAACCGCCTTAGACATGATGTATTTAAATAGAAGATTGAAAATGTGTTCCTGAGTCAAGTAGAATTTTTGAGTGGTCTTTTGCTTCTTAAAAAAAAGTTTATAAACATTTATAATCCGTTGTTGAATTACTTTTAACTATCTTCCCTAAGTTAGAAATCTAAAATAACTTTAGGGAAATGCCTGCTTCCTTGCCAACTCTGATACAGCCTTGCTTTCTTTTTGACCTCCTATTTCTCCTTTCCCCACTGATTTCCTGTAATTTGAGAAACCACAGTAATCTGCAGTCAAGTCCTCTAAACCTAACGTAATTAAAAAAATTAAGTTCTGTGGTAAGTTTTCAAAGCATACCTTTCATTTTACTTTTTCATTTTGTTTTAGGAACTCTTTGTTCAATATCTAGCCACCTATTCCTACAGACATGGCAGTGGAAAAGAAAGGAAAGCACTCACTTACAGTGATTTATCAAATACTGCAGAGGAATCGGAAACTTTTCAGTTTCTTGCAGGTACTCAGCCTTTGAAACTTTCTGGTTAAAACGTGCGTGGTAATTTACAGCTTTTTCCCCCTGCTTTCACTGAAATAGCCTTTTTTTTTTTTGCTGCTTTCTCTGGGTGCATGACCTGGCATAGGAAGACATTTTTAGTTTTGCCAGAGTATGTTTGTAGTGTGGTTCACCTAGAATGACCATGAACTCAACAACCTGCACCAGGACGTTTGGCTGGCTGGCTGGCTGGCTGGCTGGCTGGCTGGCTGGCTGGCTGGCTGGGTGAGCCTGGCAAACCCACCCCCTAGACTCCTTACCACTGACGGGAAAACTCTGGGCTGGTCTGCTTGGCCCCAGAAACAGAAATTAATAGTTGTTGTGGACAAGCTGTGTGGGCCACAGCTAAAAAGAGCTTAAATCTGTCCCCGCGGCCAGCCAGCTTGTCTCAGGTAGGTTGAGCAGACTTGCTCAGTCAACAGCAGCACATACAGGAGCACATGACTTGTAGTTCCTGGAGTGGAAACAGGTCTTTAGCATCAGTCAGGAGGTAGTGCTGGTTTCCTGCTGTTTCACCTAGAAGTGTAGTCAGAATTTTGTCTTGTTTTGGAACCTATTAAAGAGTTCAAAGCAGGAACTAGCACATTTTGAAATTTGCATTGCTGTGTTCATGGTCTGCCAAAACCAATTGCTGATGTTAGCTTTATATTTTTAAGATATATTACCAAAGAAGATTTTAGCTAGTAAATACCTGAAAATGCTTAAAGAGAAGAGGGACGAGGAAGAGAATGACAGCGATGATGGGAGTGCTGGGGATGAAGCAGAATCGTAGACCAAAGAGGAAGTGCCTTAGAAATCAGCCTGCTGAGGACCCTCCTGGATTAGCAGCATTGCTTGGAAGTAAGCACAACACTGTGTGACTTCAGACTCCTCACTTTTCAGAGACTTCAAGTGCATTGGATTCCTTCCTGGCTAAGATAGAGCACCTGATGTGCCCACACCATAAATGGCCAGAAGGAAAGTGACCCAGACAGCAGCCTCTCTCTGAGGGGGCCCACGTTGCAGTTTGAGGGGGACACAGGGGCACCAAGAGAGCTGCCTGTACACTCAGGCCCTGACTGTTGATCTGCAGCTGTAAGCTGTAGAGACAGACAATTTTGCTTCACTTTTTAACTTACAGATAGATATTGAAGAGCTTCTAAAGACCAGTTGTGTAAATTCATAGATGTATATTTGGAAATTAGTTCTTGTAAACAACTAGATGTAGTTTGAGCTAAATATATAGTTTGTGGGTAGTATGTTACATGTGAAAATTTGACGATTTGTCCAAATACTGCGATTTTATTAACTGTAAAGAAATAAATTTCTTTATTAGAAGCTGTATGTAGTTTTATAGTAAATGCTTTGTGGAATTAGTTTTAGAGCTCTCTGTTGTTCTGATGTCTTGCTTATTACCTGAGACTTCTGCAAAACTTAAAAATAAGCATTTCTGTGATGCCTGGGTGGCTCAGTTGTTAAGCGTCTGCCTTTGGCTCAGGTCATGATCCCAGGGTCCAGGGATCGAGTCCCACATTGGGCTCCCTGCTCAGCAGGAAGCCTGCTGCTCCCTCTCCCACTCCCCCTGCTTGTGTTCCCTCTCTGTGTCTCTCTCTGTCAAATAAATAAATAAAATCTTAAAAAAAAATTTGTATATTGAAAATCTCTCAGGGCACCTGGGTGGCTAAGTCAGTTGAGCGTCTGCCTTCAGTTCAGGTCATGATCCCGGAGTCCTGAGAGCGAGCCCCTTATTGGGCTCCCTGCTCAGCTGGGAGCCTGCTTCTTCCTCCCCCTCTCCCTCTGCCCCTGCTCTCAAGTAAATAAATAAAATATTTTTTAAAAAAAGAAAGAAAATCTCAGCTTACTTTTCCTTTCTTTACCAAAGTAATTGTTTTTACTGTCAAGAGAAAACTCTAAGCCCTATTTTTTTTTCCACATGGAGTAAATTTTTGGCTCTTGTCTCTTTAGTCTCTTTTTAAAAAAATTGAGTTATAATTTACATCTAGTAAAATCATCCTTTAGTGTCCGATCTGTTGGTTATGCAATATACAGGACAGTTCACCCCAAATATTCCACTGTACCCCCGGAGTCCCCTCCCTTATCCCCAGGCAACTGCTGTTGTTTCTGTTCCTCGTTTTTAAAATTTTTTTAAAAATCCCCATTTTGATACAGTTTTGCGCTTTGACAAATGCAGAGTTGTGTAACCACAAGATTCAACAGTGGTTATCGCCTTCCCCCAAATTCCCTGCTGGTTAAATCCAGATTCCAACCCTTTACCTTGGCAACCACTGTGCTATTCATTACCCATATAGAAGTTCACGAACTTTTTCTGGAAAGGGCCATATAGAAAACATTTTTAAGATCTGTGGGCTATATAACCTGTCACAGCTGTTGAACTGTGCCGTTGTAATAGAAAAGCTGCTGTAGATGATACAGAAAGGAATGAGTATGGCTTATTTCAGTGAAGCTTCAGTTCTGGACACTGAAATTTGAATTGTATCATTTTCATGGGTCATGAAATAGTCTTCTGATTGTCTTGAAACATTTAAGAATGTAAAAGCCATTCTTAAGCTTATAGGCCGTACAGAAACGCAATGGGCTGGCTTTGGTTTGCATACCATGGTTTGCTGACCTGCCTTTCCCATGTCACATAAATGGAACTCTACAGTACAGAGCCTGTGTGTGCGGCTTTGGTGACGCGTAACGCACAGGAACTTCACATTATTGCGGGTCCCGCTCCTTATTGCTGAGTAGGCTCCCGTGGTATGGATATATAGTAGTGTTTCTCCGTTCCCCAGGTCAACAGATAATTCCCAGTTTGGGTTGTTTCCAGTGTTGATGATTACAAATAAATCCCTAGAAACATTTGTGTACAGGTTTTGTGTGAACATAGGATGTCCACTTGAGTGAACGTACTTGAGTATATACTTAGGAGTGGAATTGTGTATTTAAGTTCATAAACCGCCAGACTTATAAAGTGGCTGTACCATTTTGCATTCCCACCAGCAGTAAATGAATTTCAGTTGCTCTGCATCCTCTGCAAAACTTGGTAATTTTTTTAATTTTAGCCATTTTCATGGGTGTAGGCTTTAATTTGCATTTCTATAATGACAAATGTAGAGCATCTTTTTATTTGCTTATTTACCATATTTTCTGTGGTGAAGTGTCCAAATCTTTTGCCCATCTTTTTGTTGGGTTATTTGTTGAGTTTGAGAATTTTATGTATTCTGAATACAATCCCTTTGCTAGATTATGAGATTTGCAAATATTTTCTCCCAGTCTGTAGCTTGTCTTTTCCTTCTCTTGACAGCATCTTTCGAAGAGCAGAAATTATTATTTCTCTTTGAGAAGTTCTTAATTTTCAGGAAGTCCAGTATATCAGTTTTTTTCTCTGGGGATCATGCTTTTCTTGTATCTAAAAACTTGTCATCAAACCCAGTCACAAAGATCTTCTCTTTTTTTTTTTGCGTGGAGCCCAACATGGGGCTTGAACTCCAACCCTGAGATTAAGACCTGAACTGAGGATCAAGAGTCGGACAGTCAACCGACTGAGCCACCCAGGAGTCCTGTGTATCTTTTTATTTAATTTTTATTGTTTTTAAACAATTATCTTTTTAAAATGCCATGCATGGCCCCTAGTATCTATAACCCCCAGTAACATGTTGCTGTTTAAGAAATCCCCAGGAAAAATACCGTTACTGGGTCTAACCAGCTGAAGTGTTCTTACCACATCCTAAGCACTTCAGATCCAGTTATTTAGGGAGCCCCCCTCCTTGGATTCTCCTTGAGCCACACGCCCCGCCCGTCTGTTACGCTAGCGTCCTCAACATCTCTAGAGCCTCTTTTCTATATTTGTATCAGGTTACCAAAACAGTTGATGAAGATTAATCTTTCCTAGTCAGAAATGTTAAAAGTAGCTGATATTAAAGTGGCTGCTGGGGGCCACACCTCTTCTACTATTGTGTACCTCTTCATTTAATCCTCCCATAACTTGTAAAGTGTCTGAGTTTTACAAAGAAGGGGATGGAAGCTCAGGCTAAGGAACTAGTCCAGGACACACCTAGGAGGTGGTGGAATTGGGATTCAAACTGCAGACCACATTCTTCACTGGACCATGCAGCTTAAAAAAAACAAAACAAAACAAAACAAAAACCACTTTCTCCCCACTCCGTGTGGGGTACATTCTTAACTTGGCCATTAAGAACCTTCACACTGATCTGACTCTACTTTGTATCCTATAGTTTTCCTAGGGGAACCTTCCATTCCTCCCGGTATGAGCTCCTCATCCTCTATGGAGCATAAACACCCTCTAGTCAAGCAGCTTTCTCTTCTGAAGCTTTTTCCTAATTCACCTAACACCATCATACAGGTTTTTTTAATTTATTTTAGAGGGCGTGCACAAGCAGGGGGAGGGGCAGAGGGAGAGAGAAACCCAAGCAGACTCCATGATGAGCGAGAAGCCCGTCTCAGGGCTCAAGCTCACTACCCTGAGAGCACGACCTGAGCTGAACCCAAGAGTCGGATGCCCAACCGACCGAGCCACCCAGGCACCCCACCATCATACAGTTTCATTTAATTAAACAGCAAGAATGTCACAAGGTGAGTCTGTATGTATTAAGTAAAGAGATTAGAGATCTCTCATCATTTTCTTCTCTCTTCCAGCTTCAGCTAGCATGTCCCAGGGGCCAATGGCACAGAGGTGCTATTTGGTTTTAGATACCAAGTAAGCAAGAAGTACAGGGTCCTGGATGTCTAAGCGAGGGGTGGGGTGGGGAGAACTTCATCTTGATTTTGTTAGAAAAAACAAGACTAGAACAAAATATACCAGAAGTTTTAAGAATAATTACCTATCAGTGCTGTGATTATAATTTAAAATTTCATCTTCATGTTCATCTGAATTGTCAACATTTTCTATAATTAATACATATTCTTAAAAATAAAAAAATAGCTTTCACCAAGAACAAAGTCTTGGCCTGCTTTAGCGACAATGTCCATTTGGCATCCTAGGATTTTCAGCCATCTTTTGGCTTCCTTACGTCCAACCCTTCTTTCCCAACAAGCACATACTCTTTACAGTGCAGACAGTGGAGGTCACGGACAGCCCAGAGTGGGGTCACCAGGGGTTGCAGAGCGGTAGCAGTACGTGTAACCCCAGCCCGGGCAGAGGGAGTCGCGACCCACCAGGATGCGAACCCTGGATGTGGTCAGCTCGGAGTCCTCCCACACAACACGGACCTCAGGGCAGGGCTCGCACTGCACTTGACTGGGGCTTAGTTGAACAGCTTTTTACTTCCTCCTCTCTCGTGGCTGCTAGAGTAGAAACACCCCACTCCTCCTAGATACCAGTTTTATTTTTCTAATCATTCCTGCGGTTTTCATCCCCAAACCCGAATTCTCAGGGACTAGTGCCCACCTCTTCTGAATACACTGTTCAAGGAATAGGTCCAATACTTGCAGACTAGGCCTCTAGACATCCGTCATGGAAGGCAGGCTCCCCCCCTTGGAAACCTGGAATCTTAACTTGTGCAGAAGGAAGTGCCCAAATCTGCGAGTAATTGAAGATCTTTGGGAGAGGCAGCTGTAAATATGAGGAATTTTATTTTATTTTTTGCTGACATACTATGAGGCAAAACAAAATTGACACCATACAAAATAACTTTATAAAATATCATTCACATCATATTTTATCAGATTTACAGCATTCTGTGCATGTTAAGGGTTATGTAGGAGGTGAAAAAACACTATGCCAAACTTTTAGTATTAGTTTATATACACACAGTAAGAAACAAAACAAGTTAACTGTTAGGTTTTCCATGAATTTATTGCAAAAATAGTGCAAACTACGTAACCTAGTAAAGCTGTAAAACAAACTCGAAAGGACCCAGCTAAGCTTAAACACGACAATAGATGCTCAGTGTCTCAGCCTTTAGCTCTCTTCACCAGTTTATCTTTTGTCAATCCAGACCACTCCCCATCTGCTGGGTGAGGGTGAGTGCTGGGGATGGAGAAACGCGAAGACTGGCTCTTTCGGAGACCAGAGCCGTCCGGCTGCCTGAGGCCAGGGATTCCTTTAGGATCATGCTACTTACTCAATGGCAATTCTGTGAGGTCTGTGTTGAAAACATTCAGATGCCATCATGTCTAAGTCCGACCTTAGGAGGAAGTTCTCCAAACCTCTTGATGACATGGAGAAAAGAATTAAGAAAGCAGCATGAACAGAAAGGACTGGGAACATTATTGTCTGCTTGCACACACGGTACCCTTTTTCTCAGATATATTTGGGTAAAGTAGTATTCTACTGGTGGGCAACCTTTGAACCAGATACTGGAGTTAAAAAGACAAAAACAAAGGATACTGTGTCCTGACAAGAGTAACTTTAAAATTTCTTTCAACAGTCTAGTGGGGTCCAAAAAGCATAGATCTAAAAACAAAATAATAAGAGCAAAACAATGCTACATATAAAAGCTAAAGAAATAAAATGCAGCATATTCAGGTTCTTTTTCTTGAGGTACCTATATAAATTTAATCACCTGCCCCAAAGTACTCTTGTTAGGTCAAAGAACAAAATGCTGACTGGTGAGCCAATTGCGGGGCACTCATCACTACTGAGAAAGTGCAACAATGCTGATCTGTATATGCAGCATACTAACTGGGGAGCGACTCTTTACAAAATAGAGCTGAAGTACTGACCTGATGGACGCTTAACAATGAAAACATTTAACTAGAATCATTCCATTTTTTTTCGAGATCCTGCAGCAAAAAGCCTCCCAAATCAACTTTCAAAAGTTTTGCCACTAAGGAATGTTGGTCCTCTTGTAAAATTCAGAGATCTCTTTAAAATAGTAAAACTATATACTACAGGAAAGAGCCCTACTTTTTATTTCTTATTGGTATAAAATCAAATTCTTAAGACTCCAAAATATTGTTACCTCCAAAGAATTAAGTTAAAAAAGATCACCATAGTAGGAAAAGTCTAGAATTGTAAACTGCCAAATATAAAAGCATGGAAAATCATCGATCTCCTACCTTAGTTTCTCACCTGCCAGAAAGCTTGCCTAACTCATGGCGACCCCGGGCCTGCTGCTGAGTGCAGGCCTCCCCTCCTCTCCAGCCGGCCCCCCGCACCCCCCTTGCCCTGGCCGCCCGTGGGTGCCAGCACCTGCACCAGGATGGACAACAGTCCACTGGCTGCACGGGAAACAAACACACTATGCCAGAGGAGAAGGGGGGCGCGGATGGCCAAACAAGTCACAGGAAGAGTGCGCGTGAGCTGTTCGTGGCTGCCTCTTCATTGGCACAGAAAATGAAGAGAGAGCTGTCGGTATATGCATAGAAGAGTTTGGAATTTGTTTGTAAAATGTTAATTTGCTCTTGGACATTTTTTTCTTTTCTTTTCACAAGAGGGCAGTTGGGATTTCAATAGACGTGACTAGTTGGCTGGGGGTAATCTATCAAATTCCATGGCCAATTGGGCTTTTCTCCCCACCTGCAATAGAAAATACTCCATTTCATATGGATTTCTTTCAATGCATTAGGATTCAACACAAAAGGCACAAAATAAATAAAAATTTATTAAATAAACGGAAATTATGGTTTCAAGCTTTGTGTGGAGTTATATCTTGCTGTTTGGTTACTTTTTCCAATTTGACAGACTTAGTAAATAGCACCCAACTGTTTAACTGAGGTAGATCCACATTGTAAAGAAAGCTGGGTCCCCTCCATTTTATGTCTAAATTTAAGATGCTTTTACAAAAACAAAAATCCATATAATCCTATGCAGAAGCGATGGCAGGTGGCACTACCTGAAGAAAGCTTAGAATGTGAGCAGGTTAGCAAGTAAGACTGATGCCCAAATCATACTCTCCATCAGCCATAAATAAATCTCAGACTGGAGGGAAAAAAACCAAACCTTTAAAAGTAACCCTGAAAAAGTCTCTAGACTTTCAGAAGAGGTCTTCTTGACTGACTGCCACCAAAATGCACAATGGTCCATTTTCATCAAGCAATGGCAACGGCCCAGCCAGACGAGAGAGAGAGAGAGAGAGAGAGAGAGAGAGAGAGAGAGCGAGAGAGCGAGAGAGAGCAAGAGATCTGGATCACTGATAGTTTCCCTTGTAACTCTGGAGAAAAGACTGGTAGAATTATGATATAGCATCTTGATCTGAACAGTTTAAACTCACTGCCTAATATTTTTGCATACTCTGAAACTTACAATTTTAACATCTGATTAAGGCTTGAGTTACAGTGGCATTACCACCTAGCATCATGCAAGCATTGGACATCCTCAACACACAGGGAATGGCATGAGACGAGAGACAAGGACGTGAAGCCTCAGAAGTGTATTTAGCAGGTACTATAATTTTATAACGAATTTTACAATTCATGTCGCAAATGAGAAACTATACAGAGAGGCCAATGTATATAAATACTAGTTTATACAGGAACTTTGAATTTACAAAACAGCACTGCACGGTTTCTCTACCACAAGCACAAGACGCTGTCGCAAGAGACCGGCCTCACAGCTCCGGACGGGTCCGCAGGCGGCACGCACGGGACCGCCTGATGGGCACCCCTGTAGCTGCTCAGCTTCTTAGAAAACAGTAAACTTTCAATGGTCACAATACGGTTTGATTCAAAATATCTTCTAAAATGTTTTATTGTGGGGGAAATTAAGAAGGGGCAAGCAAGATCTACCTATGGAACTTCTGAATTCATTTTTGGTTCTTTTTCAATTATTTTATAAAAATAAAATAAAACTAGAAAAGTTGATAAAACTCAGGGTTGAAAGCCCTCAATACGTATTAGGTAAGTAATCTGCAGTGTACCAGAGGTAAGACAAATCTGCATGTAGACACTACATTCTTTTCTTGTATTTAATGAGTTAGCCACTCTGCTGCACAGAAACTTACAATTATGCTCTTAAAACTTTTTAAAAAGTAAAAACTCACTTGCCTCTACGGTTATAAAATATGAATTCATACCTTAAACAACTACATTAAAATCCACCATCAAACTCAGGACTCAAATTTCAATTTAGTGCTAAAACTACATACTTTCAGGATTTCGGTCACATGTATATTTGGCTTTGAAGAGGAACCAAAATTAGTAACATATCCTCCCCTCTGCAGCCAGTGCCTCTGCCGAGGGAAAGACCTTTGCCTTTCAAAATGGACAGTTCAGTAGAAGGAAGGGCCAAGAGGAGCCGCCAAGAATGAGTTTCTATGCATTTTAAAAATAAATAACATTGGATTATTTCCCCCACTTAAAAGCAATAAAATCATCATCCCTTGACAGGGTAAGGTGTTTTTTTGTTTTGTTTTGTTTTGTTTTTTAATTAGACCATCAGCCAAGAAACTGCTCAGTACCTGGCTCGGAAAAGATAAGAGATAAAAAATGCGTTTTAGGCATGTCAAAACTGGGAGTCCTCTATGCACAGCTCACCCGTCAGCAGCTTCCCCGCACACACAGAACAGAGCGGCACGAACAGAAGCACCCCCGAATAAGGACACAGTAGGACTGAGTAGCACCTTATGTCTGAGGACTTCACACGCAATTCACAGACACACGATTCCAATTCCTCTTCTTAAAACCTAGTTCCAGGACACCAAATATGCTTGGTGAGTGACTCTGAGGACAAAGCCACCAGGTTCTGCCGATGGCCACGGTCAGTGCCTGACTAAGAGATGGATCGGACGCGGATTTCCTGGAACCCCCCAGCGGACGTGGACTTGGGAAGGAAGTCCTGTGACCACGAGAACCTCACGTTTTCCGACATGAGGCAGTGCGCGCGGGCATCAGAGTTGACCGAGTCAGGAGCTGAGGAGCAGATGCAGCTTCAAAGGCAGAAGGTCAATGACTGACTTGTGGAATGGTACAGGCTTACTTCCCAATAAAAACACAGCCCCAACATGATTCCGAAAGGACACTGAGGACCAGACTTTAAAGGCACAGAGGCTGAGACTGGGTCTTCCAGAACATGCTCAGTCTGGTACCGATGGAGACCAGAGGAAGGCCTGGTGCTGCCTGCTCCCAGGGTCTGAGGGACCTGCCCTCTCCCCCCGCCCCGAGATTGTTCCCATAGTCTCTCTAGAGTTCCAAGGAGCCTCGGCTCCCCAACACAAGCACTTAGTTCTGCCAAGTGATGCCAAGGAGCCAAGCAGTCAGCCTGCATCGCACCCCCAACCTGTGTGGGGGGTGTTCTCGGGATCAACTCATGGTTTTAATGACCTTGATTTGGAAGGTACTTAATGGAGGACGGCCTCAACATCCAGGTTCCTGGAGACACTTGGGGGGGAAGAGTTAATATTTGGTGTTTTAGCTTTAACTCTGAACTACTTAAATCCAAGGAGGTTGTAAATAGAAGATAATTCAGCCTCCTCCCACCCCCCCAAAAAGGGGATGGGAGCGAGGTGAGGATTCAACTCTTCAGTCATACCACCAAGGGCATTTAAAGATGCTAACACATCTAAATGTTTCACATCGACCAATAAGAGAAAAGTGTTAACAAAAGCACCAGTAATCTTCAGTTCCCTCTTTTCAAATAATTTCTCATGAATGCAAAGATGGTGGGAGAGGCCCACCCCAGGATTCTGGAGACATGTATGCAAAAAGCTGAGGGGTAGGTCTGAGTTCAACAGTTCACATTACGGAATCAAGGAGAGGGCCACTGTGCAATGTCCCCCGAAACACCCTGAATGGGATTCTGGTTGAAAATGAGGCCAACCCAGAGCACCCAAGCAGTTCCAGAAGCAGGTCAGCAGATGTTGTGGGTACTCACCCTAAACATCCATGCATCTTGGGGTGGGCTGTATCTACAAAACAGTGTAATCGCAGAAGTACAAAACATTCTTAGAAAGACTGCAAAGGACACTTAGCTCTTTCAGAATTAAAGCACGCCATGAGGCATGAAAAGCATCAAAACCCAAAACAACAGCGCTAAAGGCAAAACCTTCCCGGTAACGTCATACTTGGAACCTCTCTGGGCCAACGTCAGTGTCTGATGAACATCCAGTGAGGGAGCAGAGCAACCTCCACGCACCCAGACGTCTGGGACTGCAAAACCACCTGCCTGCCCCTCAAGAATTTAAGCGCAAACCAACGGAGGTGTTTTGGAGCAAGTTCGAACCTTCCAAAGATGAGAGAACGTAGAGAACCTAAGGACGAGATGCGAAGAAGGCAGAGGGTGACACCGACGGACCCACACACAGTGTGTGGGCAAAGGACATTCTGACAGTGAAGTGGCTGATCACAAGGAGGGGTACCCCGAGCCGGAGCAATCTCTCTCGGGGCAGACTGCCTGTAAGTTAGCATCAGAGGACCCAGGGTGCCGGCAGCGGGAGCTCCTACTTCAATGCTGGCTGTGGACCCCGTGTTCCTTTCCAACAAAGGGCCTTGGACTCGAACAGAACATTTTGCTTTTAAACCGCAGATCATGTTTAAGTAGGACGTGATGGTAACTCAAGGCTCCAAAGTCAAAGGTCAACTATAACTGCGTGTTTTTTTGAAACCATACAGCCACTTTAGATGCATTATTTAGAGAGTTGGTGTTCCAGCACCTTCGTGATTTTACAGAGTGTATAAAAAGGGAGAAGAGTGCAGAGGGAGCCATTTCCAACCCATTCATGAGTAAAACAGAGAAGAAAGTGCTTTCTTACAGCAAACAGGAAAGTGAAAAGCCGGGACAGCAGGCTGTCAAGGATCCCCCACCCCTGGCCCTGCGTGGAGATGCCCCCGCCAGCCTGTGAGGACGGCACGGGAAGCTTTTCCATTTTCTGCCCGCTGGCTGCCTAGAACCCTACATTATTGAGGTGGGCAGCCCTGAGGAGTCCCCGGTCTGCCTCTGATACCCCCGAAAGGCGAGACGGGGACTGCCCAACGGGTCACAGTATGGCACACACGTTTTCAAGCCAGAACTGAAGAGAGAGAGATGTTCGCCATTCAGTTTATTCAGGCAACATTTTGGCTATTTTCAGTGTGGACAGCTACGCTTAAGAGCAAGCGTGAACCTATTGAGAATTCAGAGGTAGCCTTTATCTGCATTTACTTCTTTTTAAACTAAAAGGTATTTAGAAACCACCTTCTGTAGTGATTTGGCTAAGCCAATACATTCACTTTAGACAATAAAATGGCAAAACGTAACCAACAAAGCATTAGGGAGGGCACCACGATGGCGTCGAACACACACTCATGACCGGTTCAGGTCTAAAAGCTCCTGTGTGTGTCCGATACTGGGCAGCCTGACCACAAACAATTACACACTGTGGGCTGGAGCACATACTTCTAATCTAGCAATACCACGAGGTATAAAGGAACAGCACTGGATTTCAGGTCTCTCTAGCATCTATGTATGTATGGGATAAGCCGCAAATGACACTTTTGACACCACAGTGATCTCATGTCTTCAGAACGACGGCTGACCAGACAGAAGCGCGGGGGGCCCCTCACTAGCGGTCTGTTCCCACTGGCCACACAGGGGCTTCCTATCCAGACCGTCAGATGCTGGATGGGACCAGAAGAAAATGCGTCAAGGAGCCACGGGAAAACAACAAGGAATTACACAGACCCAAAAAGCGTTCAAAGGCTTTAGAATGAATCCTCTTAAAAGCAAATCTTCAGACCTCAAGGGGAGAGCGGACTCTCCTTTCAACAGACTGCAAACTTCCTTTCTGAGAAACAAGAACACGAGGCTCGTTTGTCCTTCATGAATGGTCAACAGACATGCGGCTATGGAGGCAGAGTGGAGCCCACGCGGCTCTAACACATAATACTGGAAACATGGCAGTCCCTACAACAGAGTGATGTGTTGTGTTCAGATCATTTTTGCTAACCTAAATCTATTTACAATCGTTTCAAACAAGTACAGCAGATGCAAAGTTGGACATAATAAAAAGGAAGTTGTCAAAAAATCAGTGCAATTATTTTGAGTTGAAAATTTTCCTTACAAAAGAGTCAGCATGTGTGTGTCACACAGAGTTACACGTGCACCATGTCTACACTGAGCACGCGTCACTGCAGCCGAGCCTGCAGGCAGGGCGGCTAGAGAGAATCTTCTTGGTTACTTTGGGGAAGGGTTTAAAATATAAATAAAATATTTGCATTCTGAAAGTGAGGCGCACAAACACTGAGGAAGTTTCTGTTTATTGTACATTCCTTTCTCATGAGCGTGAGAGATGAGTCAAAGAGAGGTCACAGGGAGATTTCTATGGCTTGTCTGGGCCACTGGGATTGTCCACTGTCTGGATTATGTCAACTTCTAAAGCTCCTCCTAATGGAACTGCCTTAGGTGTGGAAAATGCCCATGAAAAATCCTTTTAACTGTCCACCAGATCAAAGTCCCGTTGAAGGAGTACATCCAGATCCTGACGGCTCCATGAAACAAGCCAAGTGCTTCCATGACGACGAGCAACTGAGAGAAGCCGTCCCAGCCCCCCAGGCCCCCCAGACACAGTCTGGGTCCCAACTACTGCAGGACGCTTGGCTGGTCTACCCTTAACATATTGTATCAAATATATAATTTGACTGAAAAACTGCCTTGTAAAAATAAAATTTAAATCACCCTGCAGATCAATGTAAAATTACATTGCTGCATATATAAGAAAAACAATTCATCCAGAAAAATTACATTTGTGGCTTTCAAAAATAAATCATCCGGCAAACTTGCAGGTAAACATTAGGCAATTTATAAAAGTTGGGGAAAATAATTTCTATCATATCCATCAGGTACCACATGCACTGGGATATCCACATCGGCCAAATCGAACCAGAGCAGAAAGAAAAAAAAATAAATAGCAACATTTGCATTTAACGACAATAAAAATAACATATAATATAACATCAGTAAAAGCACCCCCCCCCCCCCCCCCCCCGCTGTAGGAACTGAACTCCAACTGTCTTTTCCAACGAGCACTCTGTGACCAGGGGTAAACATCAGTAATAGCAGTGACCTCGGCCAACCTCCCAGAGCACGGACATCACTCTGCTCCTGCCGCGTCCCTCTCGGGCCAGCCTGCTCAGTGGCCAGGGGTCACCTGTGTCTCTAGAGAGCAAACATTCATCCAAGGGAGTGTGAGAACACTACCGAAAAGCAATGTCACCTTAAAAAGTAAAAGCAGACCCTACAATATTGTATCAAAAGTGTATATGGGAAGACTTCTCAAAACCAAAACCAAAACCAAACAATCCCTTTCTAAAAGCACAGGTGTGCCCAGTTTTACAAAAATGTATCGGAACTAGGGAAGTCTGAGCTTGGAGAACACAGGCAGGATGGCAACTCAGCATCAGCAAAGGGCACCTCCAAGACGCGGCGGCCGTCCTCGGCTCCCCTGGGCTTCCTTCATTGCTCTGTCACTAGGGTGATGGGAGGGTGGACAGAATGGACAGTGGTGAAGGGGTGGGAATAGTCATTCTTCTTAAAGTGAACATTTTAAAATCTACTAGGAAGAGTACCAGTATAAGAATCTGCTCGGGAGACCTCTTTTAAAGAGACGAGATAAATCCCAGTTTTTCTTTTAAATGAATCCAGATTTCTACATCATAATTTTCACATTCAGTTTGCTTAAAGCAAGGCACACCTTACTTAACAGTGGGGTAGGGCAAAGCCAGCGCGCAGATGCCTCTCAAATCTGCAAGGGCCCCAGGCCTCGGGCAACCAAGCGCAGGCGGAGGACGGAGCTACCTGGGGAGCCTGAGCCCTCTTGGGGCCACGCAGGCCGAGGTAGCCCTTGGGGTGGGAGCAAGCGCAGTGAGAGACGGGCAAGGGCCCCTTTTGGCTTCCACGGGAACTGGGCTCAGACTTAGTCTACTGCACTTTGAGGTTTTACGCTGTCTCAAAATTTATCCTAATAATGGGGGGACCGGTAGAAATTTGGGAAAACAATTATTTACCTGAGAAATTGTAACTACAGCCATTTGAATTCTGAATCATCAGATGCGTACAAAGGTATGCAGCTAACCGAGCTGGAGACGTTTGGTCTATTAATGCTTTTAGTATTAAAAGTTTTATAAAACAAGCATAGGGCTATAAAAAGTACCCTTCTCAAAGTACTCTGGCCCATTAAAATTAAAACCTTTCCTTCAAAATGATAAAAAAAATTTCAGATCTAATTTTCCGCCAGCCTGCAATCTTTCCTGGGTGTTGGCTTCACGAGCATCTGCCTGCGATGCCAAACGGCCCCTCCCCGCTGGGCCCTCATGCTCGGGGGAGAGGGCTCCTCAGAAACCTCTGGATCAGGGGTCCTCAGACTTGAGGCAGCCCTGGAGCCCCGGCTGATGGCATCAAATACAGACGTCCAGCCCCAGCCCCGGAGACCCGGGGTCAGGAGTCTGCATTTTTACCAAGCACCACCACCAGCCCGACCACCCGGACCCTGTTGCGGGGAGTAAAAACACACCTTTGAGACACATGGTTCTAGATGATCCTAAAAATGGCTGAAAACTAACCTAATTTCAGATTTCAAAAGTGTATTAGTGAAAAGACTCCCCCCCCCCCCCCTTAGCTGGAATGCTCCCGGTAATTTAAGCCAAGAGTGTATTGGTGTCCTTCTGAAAGAGGAGAAAGTGCCACTTGCCAATAAAACAACAGGGAATTGCAACATTTCTTAGAGCAGAGGCTTCTGTTCGTTTAAAAAGACCAAAAAAAAAAAAAAAAAGAAAAAGAAAAAAACCCCAACCAAATAAAAAAACAAACCCAGAAACAAAAGATACAGCAAGGAGAGGCTAATGCCATTAATAAGACACCCACATGCACACACAGACACACACACGCACATCACTCTGAGTATATATCTTCACAAATAATAGTCACCCCTTTGTCATCGCCACCAAAATCTCGGCCGAGTGTCCATCACAGCTCCGCCCGCGGTTCCCTGCCCCTCCAGCGCCCCAGAGCCGGCAGACAAGAAGACAGGGGTGGGCGCTTTCTCCAGCACGAGGCGCCCCGTCGGGACCCTCGCCCCACCGCAGTGCCAGAGGTAAATGTCAGGCTGGGCTTGGGGAGGGCCGTCAGCAGGGAGAGGGAAACCGACAGAGCACAAAGCAGCACTAGGGGAAGGCGCGGCTCCTTCCCGGAATCTCTACACTGAACATGGATTTTTTTTTTTTTTTAATTGTCTGCAAGGACAAACAGCCCACTTAGCACAAACAGAGTCGTCCGCTGTTACCCCTTTTCAAGTTGTCCATGGTATCACACTTAGTGCCATGGTTTCTAGATGGGCAAACCCACGTCTGGGGCCCTGAATGCAAATCCCTTCTGCTGGCCTTGCAAGCCAGCCACCTCCGAGGGCCGGGGCTCGCTGCAGACCACCAGCTCTCCGCGCATTTCAGTGCATAGATCCTACGAAACTCGTCTAACAGAACCATACACACAGAGAGGTACACTCTGACACATGGACTTGTTTCCCAGGAATGGAAGAATAAATACATTCCGTTTGTGCTTAATCGGCTGAGCAACACGCGGGGACAGGAGGAGGGGCGGCGGCGGCGTGGGGCCACCGTGCCCGCGCTCAGTCCTCCTGCAGGTACAGGCTACGCAATGTACACGGGGGAAGGCGGGTGGCGGTCACATTGACTCAAGTGCATACTCCTGTACGTCAGCACTGAGAACCACAGGAGGTGGTCCAGTCACCAGGCTCCCAAACACTCGTGATATGCTAAACAGATCACAATAAGCACCCCGTAGTCAATAAAATGAAAAACAGCATCTATCTATCACATTAATACTGCAAACCAGATATATATATTTTTTCTCTTACATTAAAGACATAACAGTGAAAAAGGATTGTACTGTATTTATCACCACAGACCCGTATTCTTTAGAAACTTTGGAAAATAAATGTCACAGTCCTATAGGACAAATCTTATGATTAGACTGTCGGCATACTGTCTTTTTTCTTTTTTTAAATAAATTTTTATTAAAATGGCACTTGTCTGCCAATCGCTCTGGACCTATAAATGTTGTAAACACACACGGCCCATCTTCTGCCCCCGCTCCTTATTTCGAGCTGAGTGAAAGGCGGGCAGTGGCGGTTCCAGACGCCGGTGGGCGCCTCGGCGGGCCACCTGCCCTCGGTCTCGAAGAGCTGGCGCCAGCCCTGTCAGGGGCACACTAGTACCACTCTGACATAAACTTTAGTGACCACCTCAGAATGCTCAAGGCTTTAAAACCACAGCTGTGCTCTGTGTTGCTTTCACCTCTCTGAAAACGTTCACAGCTAGTTTGAGCCCACCAATTCCATTGAGAATCATGTGTTAAAAACAAGTAAATTGAATGACCAAATAAATTAAAAATGTTTTAAAGCCCTGAGTTCATAGACTGGTTTTAGGAGATTTTTAGGAAACACGGGACTCTATTTTATAAGCAGCTTATAGATTTTGGCAAACCATATTTCCTACGACAATGGGGTCTCATACAGGTCTGCAGTTCAAAATCCAAGTTTGAAATCTGGGACGGAAGGCATTCTGGAAAATGGAGAATCTACTAAAATCAATGACGTCTCATGTTCAATGCTGGCTGTCACGGAAGGGCTGGGCATCTGTTGGTCTGAGTGTAGCTGGTCTCATGTGAATCCAACTCGGTACACAATCGTAAACACTAAAACATGTCAAGCAAAGTACATGGTGCGCAGGGTGTCCTGATGAACCTGGACTGCCTTTGCCAACGCTTGGTGGTCTCGTCCATTACTCTGCCCGGAGGTATGGCTTCCTTCAGCACTGTGGGGACAGGAGGGGAGAGAGAGAGAGCGAGAGAGAGAGAGAGAGAGAGAGAGAGAGAGAGAGAGAGAGAGAGAGCAGCCTTTAATGCACCACGAGGCAGTGCACTGATAACAAGACGAGGCACCAGCTATCTGGGGAGGTGGCCACGCAGAGACCAGGCGTCAGGGAAGAGGCGGGCACCTGGGCGTCTGTGTCATGCTCGGCTCCAGCCACTTTCCCACTCTGAAAGCGCAGCTGCCAAAGCTGGTCTCAGAAGCGACCCCTGCCGTGCCCCCGGCCGGAAAAGGCACACCACCCACCTGTCATGTTCTTTGTCCACCAGGTGGTACCTGGCCCGGAAAGCCACCAGGTGGGCGTAGTATGCTGGCGCCGGGATGGACACGGACCGCGTGCAGCGCACATAGGTGTGACACAGCTGGTAGGTGAGAATCTGCAGCTCGTCGGAAGAGAAACGATTGTCATCCCAAAGCACGTGATAGTGGGAAGGCCTGCTTGTTCCCTAAAAGCAGATCAGAGGATCAGAGGAGTGAACATGCGGGAAGTCCAGAACTCACCTACACAAGGGCACTGCTGATAAGCCATGCTTCCGTCACCCTCCTCATGGAGGACTCAGTGGGAGAACGCTTAGGGGCAAAAACCTGTGGGCCCCTTCACCAGTGGGCAGAGGCCAGGAGTCTTGAGGTGACGATGGGCCACGTGGTGACCTTCCCTGTACGTCCTGCAAACGTGTGTGGCAGGAGACAAGGCCGAACCCCACTATGTGGGCAGGAGCTGATTCTGAGCATGTCCGTCACCTGCCGCCCTTCCCACGGCCTTGTCACCACTCCAACCTCAGCTCATTCGCTAAGCTCCGGGTGCACGGGACACCCTGGACCCCACCGGTGCCCCTGGCCTTTGCACCCACTACTTGTGCCTGACCTCATCTCATCTACAATGGGAAGCCTGACTACAGCACGCCAGTGGGTCCTTCCGACCCAGCACCCCACGCTCCCCACCCTTACCTGTTCCCTGGCTACCTGCCCAACTCCCCTACGTGCCCATCGGGGTGCTTGGCCTGAGGCTCGTGCTCTGTGTTTGCGGGGCACGTGGACCACGTCCCGGGGACACCGAGACTGGGCAGCTGGGGCCCTCTGTCCTTACCTGGATGCCAGCGTGACTACACAGGTAGAAGTCAAACTCGGTCGGGTGGGTGATTTTCGTGTCCACAGTTGTGCCTGCTGGAATGTTTCCACTTTTCCCAACCTTCGGCAATACAGGAACCCATTAGACATGTCCAGGGACCACAACGGAAAGCAAGCAAGCACATCAGCCTCGCCCACACTGCCTCCTGGTGCTGGGCCTTCCTGACCAAAGGCGGCCCTATCTCGACGTCTTTAAGTTGGCTAACACATTTGCTCGGCACGGCGGCATTAAAAGAGAACTTAACCGATACTAACCCCTAGAGGTAAGTAAGTTCCTGTCCTGTGAGGGCTGGGTTTTCTCCCCCCAGGTCTCCTAAGGGGAGAGAAATGCAGCTGTCTTCCCTTCACTGAAGAATCTGCATGTAACGCTCGAAGGGCTCTTCATTACCGTGGAGGTCACCGACATACAAATCTAAAACCATGCACGATGGACACCTGACGGGCCGTCATCCATGCACAAACACACCTAATATTCAAGGCAGAAGAGCTAGGACACTCTGAAGGCAGTCAGGAGCATCTGCACTTGGTTGGTGGCTCAATCACCACCACCCAAGAGGGCATGCTTGTCCCCCTGAGACCGTCTGAGAAGCAGGGGGATGGACTGGGCTGTACATGATATCAAACCACTTAACTCTAAGTTTACATTCTAGGATCACAAAGTCACTGAACACCCAGCTACTGCTCCTGGGGCAGCAACGATGCCAAAGCTCCAGGACCCAACCCATGATCAGTGAGTCACTGACCTTTTAGTTATGCAATTTTCAATACCCACACGTGCACGAGAATCCCCAGTGTAACCCCTGTGCGCCTTTTCTTGCCCACTTTTTTCACACGTTCCTATTTTTAAAAGTAAAATATTTGAAAATGGTGTCCCCCCTTTGCTTCCCTTCCACGTGGCAGTCTCAGATTTAGCCTTTATCATTCCTACATGTACTTTTATTTTTCCCTACACATTTAAGTCTCCATTAGCACGATACTGTGTTACTTCACAGGTTTTCAAACTGTGCATGTGTATCATATGTATTCTGCTACTTGCTGTTTTTGTTCAATATTTACGATTTTGAGATGTATTCATGTGATACATATAGTCTATCCTATTCATTGCTGGGCAGTATGCCAGTGTAGAAATACATCACAACCCCTCCTCCTGTTAGTAGACAGACTAAGTTTTTGCTATCAGAAACAATGCTGCAATAAATATTCTTATACTTGTCTCCTTATACCCACACAGGTGGGTTTCTCAAGGGCTAGAATTACCAAACTGCATCCAAGTTGGCTTATCAGTCTGCACTCCCATCGAAAGCATAGGAGAGTCTTCATATAAGGCATTTACTCTGTGCCAAGGATGATGCAAAGTGCCTAGTGTGTTAGCTCGGCTCACCTTCCAGCACCCTTAGGAAGGTGCCACAGGGAGGCTGACACCTGTGGTGAGGCGGCCCAGGTGCTGAGGGGTCGGCTAGAGCCAGGCCGTCTGGCTCCAGACCCATGCTCCTGACCATGGCCCAGCACCCACATCCGTGCCAACACTTTGCTATTATCAGGGTAACTTCATGAGTCCCCCCAACATTTGCCATTCTCTGAAAAATTTTGTATAAGATTATTCTTTGATGGTTTGGTAACACTTGCCTATAAAAAATCTGCATGAACTTCACAAAATAAGCTAAGTAGTTTCTCCTTTTTTCCTAGTCTCTGCCACACTTTAAGATCATCGATTCTTGACGGTTTGGTAAAACTTGCCTGTAAGACCCTCTGGGCGTGATGCCTTTCGGAAATGAGGATTAGATTATCCTCCAGAGCTGATTTCAGTTATTTATGTGATTCCACAAACAACTCTTTGTATCTATTTCTTCTCACTCTTCCAATGTATCTATCAGCACAAAGCTGTTACTATCCCATGAGGATTTCAGTAACACATCCCCCTTCTGGGTCATAGTTCTCTTTTTGCTCTTAATTATTGTTACAAGTATCCTCTTTTTTCCTTGTTGAGTCTTGCTAGGTTCACCCGTCTTCACAGAGGCAGGTTTTGTTTGTGTTCATCTGCTCTGTCTTCTTCATTTTCTCCTTCATTATCTCCCACTCTGAGAGGGGCTGGGTGTAGGAACAAGCCAACTTGGAGCCCCCGTGACTCATGGCAGGGGCAGGTTACAGGCGGAGGAGGGAGGGAGCCCACGCACACCGGCTCCTCAGCCTTCCCTCTGCGCCCCGGGACTGGCGGCTCTTCTGTCCTTCCTGTACCTTCAGCCCCACCGGGTGGTTCTTCCTATTTTCCGACAAGATGTATCGAAGTCTAGCCTCTTCTCTCCAAGAACTGCTTCAGCTGCACTGCATAAAGTCTGACATGAAATTCTCTTTTTATTCAGTTCTGATTACTTTGTAATTTTTATTCCCTTTGCATGTTTAATGTGTGTGCTACTTAGAAGTGAATTTAAAATTACAGTCTTTCTTAAATGTCTTTCTAGTTCTACTGCTGATTTAAAATTTAATTGTACGATTAAAAAAAAAAAAAACGTGGTTTGCCCCATACTGAGGTTTGGAAATCTCCTGAGATCTCCTCGTGACCGGGTACAAGGCAACTTTCATAAGCCTTCCACGTGAACTCGACTGTCAACGGCTGCACTCTAACCGTGAGACCTGGCCTGGTCATCTCACCCTGCCAACCTCTAGCTTTTACCCATTTGTGGCTGCCCCAGTGTCTTACACTGGGGTGTTAAACTTCCCCTCTCTGATGGCGGGTTTGTCAGCTTCTCCTGGGAATTCTGTCAGTTTTTTGCTACACTGTATTTTTTCTCCCTTTACATATTTTTAGGTCACTGCGTTAGGTAGGTCCAAGCTCGCACTTGTTCTATCTTCTTGGTGGCTCATCCCTGTGACTGTGACAAAGTGTCCCTTCCTTTCACTGGCGATCTGTATTTTGTCTTTCACTTAGACAATCAGCATTTCTCCCTTGCTGTGCTTTCTCTGGCGGGACGCGAAGCAGCTGCGGGGCTGCTGCCTCTCACTGTAGTGTCCCCTTCCCTCGGGGGATGCCCCTTTCTCAGGCAGCTACCTGACATTGTGTAGTTTAGGACCGCAGTCTATGTGTAGGATTATTTTTGTTTCTGCTGGTGGAAACATGGAAGATACTTGTAACAGGAAGATCCCGACCTTTCTTCAACTGTCAGATTTCTCAGCTGTTGTACCTATAAACCTTGCCTCTCCCTCATGCTCATTATTCTTATTCTGGAACGGCCAGGAGATGCACCCGAGAATGGGCTCCCCCCGAGCCGCCTTCAGCACTCCAACCTCCTCCCCCCAAGGGTCCCCAGTTTGCTGCATCTCCCCTACTCTGCCCATTGCCATGGCTGCCACAGGCTTTTTCAGAGCCAGCTCTCCGGTAATTTCTTTACTGGACAAATTATACCTCCTGCCCGCTCCTGTCCCAGGCCCATGGGATTTACGGGTCCAAACGTCTCACCAGACTGAGGAGAGCCCTTCTCCAGCGCCGAAGGCTGGGTGTCCACGAAGCCCCTCTGCGGCGTGGCTCTGGGCGAGGGCTGAGCAGAGACCCGCGTCCCTCACGGCCCCACAGCCCAGGGCCAGCCTCTGGCCCCTCCTTCAGCCCCAGAGCCTCACCCTCTCATTCTTGTCGGTGCAGAAGAGCCGCGTGTGGTGCCTTTTCTGTACCACTATGAAGGTGATCCCTGGCTGGTAGTCCTTTTCTAACTTGATACATGCCTCGCGGATGGCCAGCAACTCATGGTGGAGAACCTGAGGGAAAGAAAAGACGTTTAAGGATGATTCTCTTTTTACAGCCTCCACCTTAGAATAAATCCCTTAATAACACACGCTATTTGACAAATACTTGCAGTTCCAGTGTTCTGGCTCCACTACCTCGTGATTAGCAGCGGGACTTTGCCTTTCTACATTTGTTTTATTTATATAATTGAGCAGATGAGACCCGGGTTTCATAGTTAAATAGTTTAAAGTAGATAATGCATAAAATTGCTCAGCACGGTTTCTGGAATGTTCTAAGTGCCCCATCAGTGGCACCCACCGTGCACAGGAGTAATGAGGCACAAAGGGAGACATACACAGGAACAAACCGATTCGACAACTCGTGCTCTTTACGGGAGAGGAGGGGGAGAGCCCAGTGGAACGAGCGCTGGCTCAGGAGTCAGACCTGGGCTCAGACTCTAGCCCTACCGCCAAGTAGCTGTATGGCTTTGGGAAAGCCACGGATCCTGTCTGACGCCCGGTCGTTTTCACTTTTAAAACGGGAACGACCTACCTTGCAGGCTTGCTGCGAGGACTACAGTAAGTACAAAGCCCTTCCATACAAGCAGCCGGGAGACAAGACACAAAGACAGTAAGACACTGTTCTCACCATCTGGGTCAGAGATAAACAGGCAAACAACCTATCACGCTGTGATGAGGCCATTACAGGGAACACACACCTCAGATTTTTAAACACTGTCTGAATTAAATATCGTGTTATGATGTTTCCAATGTGTCTTGGGTTCTGGGTTGAGAACCCAAGCTGTGGGGATTCCGTAAGGTGTGGGCTATGTTCACAGAGCGATAAACACAGAAGGCACAGACCCCTCTCCAGCAGGAATGGCTGTGGTAGGGGGTGGGGGGCTGGGGGCACAGAAGAGGGGTACAGCCTCAACCGAGGGAACCCAAGAGGTTTTGCACAAGAGGTGGCTTCAAGGTCGGCTGGCACACACCAGACTTTGGACCTGAGAGGGGGACAACGCAGGAGCTCCCAGCCCTGCTTCTGCAGAAGCTCTATGAGGCCTGGCCAGAGTGTCGATTTCGTTCTTCCCACCGACCGAGGGCCTGAGGGGGACGAGCTGCTGCTCCCCTCTGGAGCAGGAAGGTCCAGGCGATCCTGCTTATGCCCAGTCAGGCGGCCTGTGGCCTCTGAAACACACCAGCGCAGCCCTCGGGATGCCTTCCCATCTGGGCGGGTCTCCTCCCACAGGATGGGACACAGGCCCCCGTCTCTGCTGCCTTCCCTAACATCCCCCAGTGAGACATGTGCCAGGACGGGGTACGGGGTGGGTGGAGGTGTAATTAGCTTGGACTGATGTGGAGGAGACACAGTCCGGGCATCAATCTCCCGAGCTCTGGGTGAGGATGGATTCACTGCTGACCACAGGTCGTGGTGACAGGGAGGTAACGCAGGTGCTTGGAAGCAGAGCACGGCAACAAGCTCCCCACACCCGCTCCCTCGCCTCTTCACTACCCCGTGTCTGATGGCACCCCTGCCTTCCGGACAGCCCGTCACCCAAGATCACATCCGGATGGTGGCCAGTCCTGTGAGCCCTCCTTCCAAAGGGCCCCCCGCCCAGCCATCCTCCCAGCCCCTGCCAGAGTTGTCACCATGCCTCTGTGGCCTCCACCCTGCAGCCTGCCTTTCCTGCTGCACACGGAGGTGACCCCGACACAATGGTGTCCCCACCTACAGACTCCCACCACCAAGCCTCTGGAAGGGCACCCAGCCCCAGGCTGCACAGCTGAGCTGACCCAGACTCGACCTCCCCGCGGCTCCTAGTCCCTCCCTGCCTCGTCCCTGCCGGCCTGGCGGCCTCTGCCCCAGCCCACCTCCCATGCGCGGCCACATGAGCCGCGGGGCAGAACGGACGTCATGTCACTGTGTCCATCGGGGAGCCCAGGAGGCCACTGTGCAGGACAGATGGGTGACTCTCAGGCATTCTGAGACCCCAAAGCAAACCGCGAGGGGCCCACCTGCTGGAACTGGCCCTCGGAGACGCCGTCGCGGTAGAAGATGATGCGCGTGGGCTTGAAGCGCGTGGACTTGTAGAACTGGATGAGGAGCTCACGGACCATGGTGGCCAGGTCCTGGATGATCTCCTGCCGGTGCTGCTGAACCCGCACGGTGGCGCAGTAGCGGTTGGGGTGCGCGTCCATGCTGCCCACGACCTGCCGGGACGAGGAGGAGCGCTGCTCTGGCCGCACCCCAGGAGGGGCAGGCGGGGACACGTGTCGCCACCCCAACCTCATGGCGCAGTGAAGGGACAGTGGCCTGTTGGCCTGTCAGAGGCGAACCTGCTGCCTTTGTGGGTTTTTTTTTTTGGAACGTGGGCAGTAACGTTTATAAACACAGGACAAGGAGTAACAGTTGCTGAGAGTGTCTAATAAAAAGTGGGCAATTACTCTGATTCTTTACTCCGCCTGGGACCCGAGGTGGCTGAGTTCAATCAGCCCCAAGAAAGCAATGTGAGCAATCCCCAGTTTTTTTCAAAGCACCTTGCTCACCCAGAGAAGCTGTCTGCCGATCAGTGCACATCTCTGACCCCCTGAAATGGCACGCCGGCCCAAAGGCTGGCCCGTAGGTAGTTGCCTGAAGGGGTCACGCCGAAGGTGCCCAGAGTATAAGGGACACAACTACACGCCGCGCTCTGCTCTGCTCTGCTCATCATAAGGAAGGGCTGAGAAATACCTAACAAGGTAAAAAACCGCACTCCAGGTAGGAAGTGGAGGTAATCTGGATTGCTGAGCCGGGAGGCGGATTCACGTTACAGAATGCTAACCTGATGGAGGCACACAGCCCCTGAAGGACACCAAACACACCCTGTGTGCTGGGGGCCCACAGCAGACCCGGGGGAAGCCCGCACCTCCTGAGAGCCCCAGCCTCCCTGGCTGGGGATCGGACGCACCTCAGGATCCCATGCGGCTCAGAGGGAAGCCCCGGGCGGCCAGAGGGTGGCTGGCCCCGTCCATACACATGGCTGGCACTGCTCACCTCTGACTGCTCTAGACAGAGCTGCTGTGAGGGAGGGAATGAGCGCGGAGCCCCACGTGCAGGGGTCTGGTGGGCACGGCAGCCCCTAACACCCCGCACAGCGCACACCCCAGCCCTGAGCCTCAGGCAGTCATCAGCTCCGTTTTCTGCTGTTTCTCTTGAGCAACAGAGCTTGGCCTTTCTGGACTTCATGTGTCAACTGAGGAAACTAACAGTGACCCCACGCCGATTATGGCTCTGTAGTTACACAGCCAGCCTGGAGCCTGGCATGTAGTAGGTGCTCAGAAAATGCCAATATTCTCTAATGAGCCTGGAGAGTGTGACAAGCGTCCCTAGGTGGTGTCAGGCACGGGACAGAATGCACAGCAGCCCAGAAGTCACTCTGGCAGTTCCCCACTGGGGGTGCTGGGGACACAAACCTTGAGCCTCACGCTTCCTTCCCTCCACTTGGCTGCCCGGATGCAGAACCCTGAGGTGTCCAGTCAAACACAGCCCTGACGGAGCGCCCTTGGCCCTGCATTCCACATTTCGAGTCCACACTCTTTTGAGTATATGCTCGTCTGGTCCTCTTGAACCAAAGGCCGTTACGCTGCCCCTCCCGGGCACCATCAGCTCGGGGCACAGAGTGGGGGCCCGGCTCAGCCTCCGAGGGCAGGAGACAGCCAGCGAGCATGTGTGGGGCATAGGTATGCAGGGCCTGGGAGGCAAAGCCCCCGGAACTCGAGTAGAACGAGGGCAAGGCCTCCATTGAACTCTGGACTGTGTATGTAAGTACTTTCTATTTAGTGTTTTATTTTATAACAAAAGATAGAAAATGTTTAAAAGGAGTGCAAGAAGGTGGGTACACGAATCCTGCGCAGTGGGCAGAGAGCCCCCAGGCCCCCCAGGACAGGAGCCACCCCACGGCCCCCAGCCTCCCCTGCAGCCAGAGCTGGTCCGCTTGGGCTGGGCCTCCGGGGAGCGCGACCTCATCGCTTCTCATACATTTAGCCACATGCAGAGTCCCCTCCAACTACCTATTTCTCAGGAGACTGTTTCACCAACTGCTCCATAAACCACAAAGGTTGTTAGGAAGATGCTCTGGCCCCACACTGCCATGGCACCGCGTGCCCTCCCACCGGCAGCCTGGCGAGGGCATGGGTCCCACAAATGGTACAGCGGTGGGCTCGGATACTCACGGCAGCAATGGAAGGCTTCTTCCCGTCCCCAGCGGGTGGGTGAGTGACGTCGGCCCCCAGAAAGATGACAGGCTGCTGGAACACGGGCGGCCTGCAGAGGGAAGCCGGACCATCTGAGGCCTGTGCCCCTGAAGAGTGTCACTTGGGTGGCAAAGGCACTGTAAAACCTTGTAACTTTTAATGGTCCCTACAGAGAGCCTGGCTGATAAAGCCACACGAGGTCTGAGACCTGCTTCCAAACAACCCGGTGCAGGGGATCAGGGGCAGGAGGCGCGAGGACTACCCAGACGGTCAGGTGCGGACGGCGTTGAGGCTGGGGTCAGGGACGATCCTACTTTGTGTACGCCCCCGAAAGTTTCCACACTCAGCAGACCCACCGGAACTCTATATGTTAAGGTTATGTGTTTATAAGACAGTGATTACATGCAAGACCCCATGCACGTAGGAGCCCCATACTTGGTTCCAGCCTCGGACCTGCAGCCACACTCCCCAGCGTCTCCCCCACGGCACAGGGGCAGCTTGGGGCTGGGCTCCCGCCCTCCCCCGGCAGGGTGTTGAGCAGTACCCCTGCTCTCTGCCCACGAGGTGCCGGGGCACTCCCCCGGTGAGAAGCACAACACGGGCTTCCTCTCCTCAGCTTTTAAATGCTGTGTTCCAGAACTTTCCTGAAGAGGACCCATGCACGGAGGGTGGGAGCATGGGGTCACTTGCTAGCTTTGCGTTCTGGAGCTTACTCTCTCTACAGCTTACTTTTCTCTTCTGGAAAATGGAGACAATATGCACAGTTACACGAGCACGTGCAAGTGCAAGCCAAGTGCTTTCGGAGGGCCTGGCCCGCCACACTCCCAGGAGCTGCTTGCTGTTTGGGCCCTTCCTGCTCAGTGGTGAGCGGTGCCATGTGCTTGCCAGCCCAGCCAGGAGCTGAACTCACTGGGGAATGATCCCAGGGGGACTCCCGCCGGAAGGAGCCCCTCCACCCGGAGCCCAGAGGTAGGGGGAAGGGCTTCGAGTGTGCAGGCCACGTATCAGTGTCCACAAAACGTGGACCAGCTTCCCCCTTCAAGCCCCAGTATGCTTCCAACTACACCTGGGGGGGCTCTTCTCCTGGGGGTCCCGGGACACGGAAGCAGGGCTCACGGGCACTCCCTACATGGGGGAAGATGCTGCCCGCGGCCACGCTGGTGGCCCTGGCTCTGGGCCCTGTTCTCCTCAGCACCGCGCAGCCCACTCGACACTGTGCCCCGCCTCCCAACTCTCTTACTCCTGGAATATCTGCACCCGCAGTTGTGACTCACACCTTCAACCACGAAAACCACACCTGCAGGCAGACTCCTCTCCCTGATACGCTCCCCCCTCGTCCCCCCCACCCTTCGCTTCCTCAGTTCCCGGGCTCCGCCCTGTGACTAAGCTCCTAATTAGCTGAACCCATTCACCATCTCCTGAGCAGCCTTGGGCCCCTCCTACCAGGCTTCCTCCTGCCATGGCAACAAGACTCCCTCCACAAGGTCCCCCACCCCCGCATGGCAGAGCCTCAGACCTGCTCACCAGGCCTGTCCACACCATGAGACACAAACGCAGTGCCCTTGGGGTCCAGGCCCCGCCTGGCTCTCCTCCCCTCCTTTCCGGGGCTCCACTGCTGGCTCCCCATCTCTGCGACCTTTTACCCCTGAACTCCCCAGGGCAGCAGGCTTGGCATCCCTCCTTTTTACACCCTGCCCTGGGGGTTCTGGAATCACAGGAGCCTTGTGGCTTTCAACACCACCTCTCTGCTGGGGACTCCTAAACACACAACCCTGGTACCAGATCCCTGTTTCTGCTCACCCACCCGTGACGCCCCTCCAGCCGGACCCTGCAGGCCCCACGTCTAGAGCGGGCCCTGCAGCGCCATCTTCCAAACACCATCTCTGGGCACCCACCCCGCCCCCACCGACAGCATCCCTCCCGAGACAACACAGGTGCTTCCTGGTCCCATCCCACCCGGGAGCTGGAGCGGCCTTCTAGAACAGGAACCTCCAGGGGCTGTGTCCTGCCCGGAGGGAGCCGCAGGCCCCTCCAGCTCTCGGTCCTTTGCTAGACAATCCCCAGCCATCCCCGCAGGCTCCCACCCAGAGCCCTTGCCCAAACTGTGCCCTGGGGCTGGAACACCCTTCTCCCGGGCATCCCCACACACCTGCGACCTTGGCCCCTGCCCTCTGCTCAGTGCCACCTTCTCCACAAGATGGTCGCCATAGAAACCCCAGCTCCTTACCCTCCTGAGCTCCTGTCTCTGACATGATGTCACTGCTGCTCGCCTGTCAAGCCCCGCGCGCGTGGGTCCCTGCACCAGAAAACTAGGACTCCGGGTGCTGTGCTCACTGCTGTGGCTCAAACTCCTGGTACACAGTAGGCGCCCACTAAACTCAGAACCCGCTGAGTGAACGGCACTTCGAGCTCACCACCTGCTCCCGACAGCTCCTCATTTCTTCCCAGGACCTAAGTGAGTCGATCTCACCGTGAGGAGCCAGTCTTCAGGTTCGCGCATGTCAGGCGGTATCTACCGCCCACTAACTCCACTCAATAGCGGGACCCAGAGTTCGGGAGGTGTGGCCCGCGGCATCGCGTGTGGACTTGCTAGCAACGTCCACACTTGGGTCCCAGTCCAGACATGCTGATCAGAACCTCTGCTTTAACAAGGCCGGAACGGGGTTCAGACGCTGGCCCAGCTGTGCCCACGCGGGGAGCCTGGGGGCAGGCTGTTGCGTTCTGCACACAGCGCCACCTCTCCCCTAAGCACACAGAAGCAGCCAGACCGCCTCCTGTCTTCACAACTACCCCTTCTACCTGCAAGGCGAGTGTGGCAAACAATCCCCGTTTCCCCATGTCTGCCATTCAAACACAAACCCAACCGCCCAGAGGCTCCAGCAAGAACCGCCCCCGCCCCACAATATATGTCTCTTCTGGCTGCAGCAGACAAAAGCTAACCTCCCCCGGGGCACCAGGGCCCCAAGCCGGGCCAAGAGGTACCAGGGGACCCCGCAGCCCCGCCCACCACTCCCCTGCCAGCCCCCGACCCCAGCCCGGGGTCCGCCAACAGCGTGCTCTGCCGCAGAGCCTCTCAGTTCCCAGCGCTTGGTTCCGGCACTGATGGCATCGGGCGGCGACGTGTGTCCCTCCACCGAGGCTCGCGTCCGAGCCGTCCGAGGTGAGCTCCGGCGGTCACCTGCTCACCCCTCTCACGGTGCGGCTGCCGCGTCTCACGTTCCAGGAGCCCTGCGCCCCTCTCTGGCCTCAGCTCGCCCAGGGGAGCTGGCCACGGCACTCCAGGACCCCCTTGTTCCCCAGACTCCGAGCAGCACTTCCCGCGTCTACGGCATCCAGGACAGTGCGTGGCGCCGGAACCCGACGTGGCGCCCCCATGCACTGCCCCCACCCCACTGGGAACCGTGCGGCTAGCCGCTGCACACACGGGGAAGGGCCGGCTTACCTCCCCTGGGGCAGCAGGATGTTGTTCACGCCTCCCAGTTTGACGTTGATCTTCAAGCAGAGGTTGGACAGGGTCTGCGGCGTGGTCCTCTGCACGTTCTTCATCTGCACACACTGCGTGGCCATCCCTAGCACCGTGTCCCCCACACGCTTGACCTCGGCTGTGGAGCACAAAAGATGCACACGTTGGCAGCTCTCACCGGCCCCTCTTCCTTCGCTCGCCCTGACAGCCCGCCACCCCGAAACTGCAGAGGCCCGCACGGAAGTGCCACCATTGGCAGCCCCGTGGGCAGCCACGCATGTAGAAGAGCAGGTGACCAGCGGCGGGGGGTGGGGGGGTGGGGAGTCTGGCCCCAGGGCTTGCGTTCTGGCTCTGGCAGGAGTGAAGACCCCTTCAGGGACTCGCAGGGCTGCAGGGCAGCGTGGGCAGAGCCAGGCTGCCACGGGGGCCTTGGCACTCCTGCCTAGGATCACCGCCTTCTATCATGGTGCTCGGGGTTATGAGCAAAAACTTGAGTCGTTAAAAAGAAAGACACTGGCACCCTCGACATCCACTGCACACGCACACCTGACGTCAAAGCGCTATCTAGGCCCACACCCCTCGGTTTCTGGATTCTTTCATGAAGCGACTGTCAGCTGTCCCCATACAGTCCTGTGGGAACAGGGGACTTCTGGATGGAAACGCTGATGGTGTCTTCTTTGCTCTTTGGATATGTAGCTTGGAGGGAAGAAGCGTGGCTTTTACACATCTGATTCTGTCCCTGTCTAGTTGGGGATCCGGTTGGTGATGCTACCCGAGCCTCACAGCCCCCCCAGAGCTTCCGATGGCTCTCCAACCAACCGACCTGGCCCACCGCCTGTCCTGGAGTCACCTCTCTGCACCCCCCACCACCCTGGGGCCTCCTGGATGGGGGGCTGGGCCTTTGAACCCTCCAGGCCTGAGACATCATCACAGGCGCTTGCTAAGTGTTAGCTGAATGGATGCGCAACCGCACTTCTGGAATGAAGACTCTGATGAACTTCCAGAGGGCTCCGAGGCGGGCACAGAGATGGCACATCGGGGGCAGATGGTGGCCCCCCGCGATCACTGTGCGGGCACCGAGCGTAACAAAATAACTATGCAGGTGTTGGCCCCCAGGAAGTGTGGTCTCAGTGCCGATGCGGGATCAATGGGCCAGGCACAAGCACTCCTCAGCATGGCAAAAACACCAAGGACTCAGGCCGCACCAAACCCCCACGGGGATCACGAGAGCAAAGGCCTACCATACACCGGGGTCTTGCCAGGCAGGATGACTACCACCAGCTGAAGGCCAGCGTACGTATTCTTCAGATGCCTGAACATGGGCTCCACGCTATCCGCCCCCTGGGCATATTTACAGAAGCACGGCTGGCCCTGGATCGGCATTCCAGCATCCCTCGAGATCTTTCTGAGCTGCTCTGTGAAGGATCTGAAGGAGAAGGCTCATCAGACTCAAATGCACAGCGAGTGCCAAAGAATCCACACCAACCAGAGGCCCCAAATAAAGGGCACAGCCTTAACAGCCCCACCCCAAGTCACTTTTATTGATGTCCGAGTCTAAGTTTAAGACCTGGACAGAACCATGACAACATGTTAACTCAAAGAGAGGCTACGCGCTAAGCATACACGTTGGTTCCCGCAAAGCCACTCCCAGGGTGCAGGGACAAGTGCTGTCCTGTTGGAGCAATGCGCTGAGCACGTACTGCCCACTTGGCAGGCCTGACCAGCGTCCAGGTTCTGGTACAGAACCCAGGACTCCGTTAAAAGCCAAACACCATCCAAGGGAGGAAAACCGTGAACGGACTGTCCCCTTGGATTTGCCCCCATTATTCTTGGGTGTACAACTCGGACTTGGACGACACAGCCATGGGCACGAACAGAACCAACCACAGTGAGAGTCACACCAGCAGCGGCTGCCAATGGGCCTGGTGAAGCCACGGTGGGGGGAGGGGCGCAGACTGATCAACAGCTTCTATTTTAAACTTAGGAATAAAAATAACATCGCCTTCTACAGCAAGGTAAGGACACTCGATCCAAGGGAGCCAGTGTTCAGCTTCTTATACTTTAGTGCAGCTAAAGAGACATGCGCGCGCGCCCACATTCACACCCACAGGTGGATTCACTGCGGGGCCATCTAGCTCCAGGCAAAATGAAACAAAGGAGGCAAGGCCAGAACGCGGAGGGAGAGAGGCACCCGGAGTCCACACTCAACCGGCTTGGTTTCCTAAGCTGCTCTGGCCTTCCAGCTCGATCTGCTAGCAGTGTGCAGGACAAGTAGCCATCAACAGACAGCCTCTCGCCCACTGACGTCCGCGCTCAGGAACTTTCTGAGCCAGCCTCGGCTAGAATGTCAAGCAGCTATACTCCTCAGGCTTGGGGGAAAGTTCCCTCCTGCTTCCACCGGGACAGGCGGGAAGCTAAAGCTTTCCTTTCGCTGTTAGGTTTGTTTGACACAAAAGGGTGAGCGGCGAAGCTGCGTGTTTATGGTGCTACTTTTCAAAGGGCCCGACGCCTGGACCAGGCCAGGACAATCTAGAAATACGAAGCTGAAGTGGCTTTTTAAAAGTAACTTGACTTCACTGAATATAATTTTCTCTTTTGCAACTAATTTTCAAGATTTTTCTTCATTTACTGTTTTATTTCTTATATAATCTGCATTACTTCTCCACACTCCCTCCACCAATGAGTCTGAGAAGTTAACAGCAGCCTTGAGGTGGCCCACATGTCCGGGCAAGTGTTCTCTGCCAGGGGAAGTCTACCAACCCCACCATCAACACCCGGCTGCATCCCCCAGCTGCCCAGCCCCCCACCCCCCGTCCCCCCACTCCCCGGCTGTCCCGCCCAAGGCCGGGTGCGCCTGCCCCTCAAGCAGCCTTACTTAAGGTGGACTTCTGTGCACTGGCGCTGGGGGGCGAAGCACGCGATGGCCCACACCTTGATCTCAATGCCTGTGTGAAACTGCTTGTTCCTCATGTCCCACACGCCCTGGACAGGGGTGGCAATCGCTTTATTCTGCAAATGGCAAAACATTTAGAGTGAGGAAAAATGGGAAAACACATCCCTCTGACACTGGATTGTGTTACTTTCCCTACTGCTGCTAGTCCCCTGATCGGATGGTGCTCCTGAGGCTGAGAACTGGGCCTTTGTGTACTCTGCCATCCCTGACTTGCCCAGCAGTGCAAGCGGGCCAGGGACATCTGCAGAATGGATGGATGGACAGATGAAGAGCTGGACAGGAGATGGGGGATGGAAGGATGGAGGGAGGGAGGGGCGGATGGGGGGACAGAGGAGGAAAGGTGGAGGGAGGGGCAGACAGCGTAATGGAAGGATAGATGCAGGGGTGGACAAGTGGACAGATGGAAGATGGATGGACCAATGAAGGGAGGGGTGGATACAGGCCAAGGAGAGCAGAGAGGCCCAGAATTCCACCCAACCTCAGGGGCAGCCCGGAGGAATGCTACAGGAGGCTTCTTGGTTGGTTCAGAACGTGCTCTCACTTATTCTACCTCCTCTCTTATCAGGCCAGCAGCTGGGGGGCGGGGGGGGGGGCGGGGAGAGAAGTCAAGGGGCTTCCTCCCAGGCCTGGCCGAGGAGCAGACGGGCCAGCGAGGACCCCTGCACTGCTCACGCCACTGTCTGCCGTGGTTCAAGGAATGAAAGCTACTCCCGCTTGTAAAGACAGAGCAGGGGACACATCCACCGGGGTTTGTCCTCTCTCAGCCAGAAAGGACCAGGCCTCAGCGCCGCCACCAGAGGAACCTCTGGACTCCCTTCTGGGGAGGGTTTGGCGGGCGGGGGGGAGGGGGGGCATGGCTGTCCAGGCCTGTGGGCACCGCCAAAGGACGGGCTGCACCTGAGCTCCTGTCACTTGGTTATGGGAGTGTGTTTCTAGTGGAAAACATTTTTTATTACAAAAGTCACACAAGCCTACTGTAAAAATCAAACATTTTAGAAATGAACTCTTTTCTTTCTGATGTTTTTGTAACTATTTCCCCGCTGCTACTGGAGACAGGCTTCTGTAAGAGACAGCCCACCACCAGTCTGGTATTCCAGACTCAGTACACGCACATGCACACACACGGTTTCAGCAGACACGGGCTCTTAGGACACATGCGATTCTCAGCCTCAGCACCACTGACATTCGGACTGTCCTATGCACTGCGGATGTTAGCAGTTCTTGTCACCAGATGCCAGCCTCCAGACATCGCTAAACGTCCCCTGGGGGGTATTTAATGTTTTGCTCCAACAATGGACAACAAGTAGGGTAGGTGAAGAAAAGTGTGTGTTCTCATTAAAATGTTTCAGAGATCTGGAAAAATGCGTTCATTTAGAAGCATTATAAACTTTCCATCCCTACAACTCTAATATTTTTGCAAGATGAGGTTACAAGAGCTATTTTGTCTTCCAGACTACTCCTGTATTTCCTAAGAGTCAGAAAGTCAAAACAGACATAAAGCAGAGGCAGTGAAAAAAACACCGGATTTGCGATCTTGATTTGATCACCCAAGGGCCACGTAAACCTCTATTTCTAGCCATCTCTCCACTTACTTGTGGAAGGGAATCACACACTCTTCCTTCTAGGGTTTTAAGAAGGGCTCAAAAAGGTGCTATGTTTGCATCACGTCTGGACACAGCAAGCGCACAAGTGAGCTAAGAGCCCGGAAGCCTAGCTCAGAAGTCTCCTTCGGAGGGCGGGCACCAGGATGGGGGCCCCCACTCAGAATACCGTGCAGTAAGAGTCCAAAAGAACAAGCCACACGTCACATACATATGGAACCATCTCCAAGACCTCTATGGGCTCTAAGAGAAAGTTTCAAGGAAAAAAGTGTATTTAATGTTACTAATTGCACCAAAAGGGATGAAAACTCATGTGAATAATCCCTTGGCGCTTTACAAGACAAAGAAAACACCAATCACTTCCTGGGAAAGCAAGTGAGACCTGGGGAAAGAGTCTTCTTCCCGTAGTGCTTTGTTTTGCTGTGTTGTGCTTTGTAAGTAGGCTCCAGGCTCAACGTGGGGCTCAAACCCACGACCCTGGGATCAAGACTTGCAGGCTCTTCCCCCTGGGCCGGCCAGGTGCCCCCCTTCCTGTAGTTCTTTGTGCCTTCTGAACTTTGGAACATTGTAAAAAGCAGAACTTACATTTTACAAAAGAAAGGGGAAACCCCTACAAACAAAACCAGGCCTTGCTATGGGTCCTGAGAACGAGGGTGAAAGGCAGAGTCACTCCAACGCTTCCATCCGAGCTTGTGGGTGAGCAGCCCGCGATGAGTGAGGCTGAGGCCCCCAGGCCCCGCCGCCCACCCAGTGGAGCCGTGCTCCGCATCTGGGGGCCCGGCCCTGAGGAAGTGCATGAAGACCCTTCCCATGAGCTCTGCGGGGCTCAGCGGACAGAATTGCTTTATGATGTGCTGATGAAGCCAGGCACTGCGCCGGCAAGAACAAACAAAACCTGAGTGACCAACAGCTCTGTTTGTCACCAAATAACCTCCAACACCAAAGTTAGGAGAACAGAAAAGAAGTCTAAGTTTCTGGAAAATAATTCATCAGTGGCGGAGTGCCCAAAGAACAATGCTTTCCAGATTTCGATGGGGTAATAAAAATCACCTTTTGAAAAGATAAAGGGTAATTCTGAAAATCCTCAGAAAGGGCCCAGCAACTCAGTCCTTACTGAGGCCCCATAACGTGCACTGGCTTGGACTAGAGTGGCAAGAATTCCTTACCTTGGCCACGGTCTACACCTCTGGCATGGTTCTGACCCGAGGGGGTCAAAAGCTCCTGCTCCACCATCACCTGCCAGACACACGCGCAGACACCCACGCACGTCCCCCAAGCCCCGCCCCCACGTACCCTGCCCCCGTAGAGGATGGAGGGCGGCTGGAGGACCCGCCCGGTCACGTCTGTCATCTCGTCCTTGACCATGATTCCAAATTCACGAACATATGGATCTGTATTAAAACTTGCACTTCGCATCTTGAAAAGGAAAAAAGAAATAAGCCGTGTCTGTCCCAAGCACCAGGGGCTCCCTTGCCCGGCACCACGTACTGCAGTCCCCACGGTGTCCCCACCCCCAGGCTGGCCCCGGGAACGTGACGCTCACCAGCTTGCTAATCTCTTCTTGCCGATCTGGTGCTGACCTGGCTGTCGCTCTGATCATGGTTGAGGTCTGATTGTCGGTCAGTTTTTTGATACATCTCTGTCCTGCCACTATGTTACAGACCTACAGAGAAGAGACAGGGCGTTGGCTCCAGTGCTGGAGGACAGGCGGGGGTCTGGGGCTGAGCGTGGTGCCCTGACTTAGCCTGTGACACACGGGTCTCTTAGCCACACGTGACGAGGTACCACGCACACACCACGGTGGCCGTCCCTGCAATCCTCCAGGAGCAGGGGCTGCTCAGGGGCCCGCAGTCGGCACCAGAGATCCTCCTGGGTGAGCCTGGCCCGGCACCAATGTGCGCTGGGAACCTCACAACGTGGGAGCACGAAGCTGCGTGCTGATGGGGAGGAGGCCGGCCTTCTGGACCAGGTCCCAGGAAAACCACCTGGATGTTTGGGTAGCTGGATAAGTACAGTTAATTTAAGGCACTAACAGAAAAGAGTTAAAACTTGGGCCTCTGTTTTAGCATTTAATCTTTCCCTGGGCCAGGATTTTTCCAACAGTAAGTGAAGAAATGGTAGCTTTTCTGAGCATCTTCCACCCTGTTCAAGGGGCCTGCTGGGCACAATGGGCACGTCCTCAATGGGCCCACAAATCCCGCGGGAGTCACCACACCGTTTCACTCTTGGGGAGGCAGGCATAAGGGGCATCATGCCTGAGGCCTGAGGCCCACAGTTCTCCCGCCAGCCCCAGAGCAGCGCAGATAGGAGATGGGACTTGCCTCGAGGGGAAGGTAGGTGTGTTTCTGCTCCTGTCCGACTTGTAAACACGGGAGGTGGGGGTAGCGCAGAACCAGCTTGTGCCTGTCCTTGAAGTACTGGGCCACCGTGCACTCCACCGTCTGCCCGCTCTCCTGCTGGAGCGGGAATCTAGGGAAGCCAAGAAGGGGCTCAGGCAGCAGACCCCGCATTGAGCCCGCTCCCCCGGTCTGCTTGCTGAGGGCTGGAGAAGGTGGATGGGGGTGGGGGTGGGGGCAAACGTCCAAAGCACCTTTCAGGGGTCAAAACCAATCATGCCCTTTGGACATGTGATTCCTAAACTTTCGTATTATCTCTGGAGTTGGGAAATAAAAAACACTGACATGCATGTAACATGCAATAATCACAGATCACAGAGATCTACAGTATACGTAAGGAAGTAGCCACGCCTGTGGCGGGGGGGGGGGGGGCGCCTACTGATCCCCACTCCCTCCCAGCACCTGCTCAGCACTGAGGATGGGAAAACAAACAAAAATGACCCTCTCTCGCCTGTAAAATTCAAGAGGGAAAATCAACAAGGAGCCACCAACCCATTCCCACCCCGTACGGGGCAATTTCATGATTTCATCTCATTGGATGCAGTTTGGTTCTACTGAGGCAAAGGCATGGTTCCAGAATTCTGAACTAGAATGAAATGATCCTTCCCAGAAGGGTCACTGCTCTGGAGCTGGGCCATCAGAGGGACTGCAGAGAGTGGGTCCGAGGCAGGGGTAAGGCCATTTACGTTTGGTGGCTGGCGGGCCGCCGGGTCACGTTGCACACGCGGTATTTCCTCTTCATCTGCCCACAGTGCGTTATCTCCACCTTTAGACCTGGCAACACAGAGCAGCCCGGCCTCACAGTCAAGCCCTGGCCCGGGCCGGAGCGTGGACCCCATTTCCTGAGCACCGGCTGTCCCGGGAGCCCACAGACCCCAGCGGAGGGTGTTCTGCAGCAGCTGCAGGGCTGCACTTGCCCTGAGTGCGGGGACCTGTGCACGGGGCCTGGCGCACCCACGGGGACGCCTTCTGCCCCAGAAATGCCAGGGCCAGAGGCTGGACACAGTTCTTTAAAGATAAAAGAGATGATGTTGGCTCAGCGAGACTTTGTGCTTCCTCCAGGACTATTTTTAGCAGCGGGTACTTCTGATGGCCTTTAGAAAGCCCTGAGGAGGACAGGTGCGGAGGGGCGTGGGCGACAGGTGCCGGCCGACGCGCCGCGGCTGGGTGGAAGGGCCCGAGCCAGGCCACTGCACTCAGGCCGGGTTTCCCTGAGTGGAAAGCAGGCTTGGTGGGTACAGAGCTGCCACAGGACAAGGCATGAAAGCGTGCTCTCCATCCCAGAACAGTGTGAGGTACTAGTGACAACCACACGCTGCTCTTTGGTCTGAGAGCCCAGTGACTTGCATGCATGGGTCACTGACCCGTGGGAAGCCGTTTACTGAGAACGTTACTGTTCCCGCGCTGTGAAATGGGCTTAGTTCAAATCTGTGCTAAGTCACCGGATGCCTAATCACTCTCGCCGCCTCCATCCCCTTAGGAGCTCCGAAAGTGCAGCGAGGGGGAAGTCAGGGCCTCACACGCAAGGCAGCAACCCACCTTTGATTTCTTTGGTAAACTTTACCCTTTGGGAATCTGTCAGAGGTTTCTGTTGTTCTTCAATACTTTTAAAATCCAAAACTTCACAAACAAACTCAATTACTGGCTGTGCCTTATAAAATGCAGTTGCTGAGACTGTAGGTGGAAAAAGAGAAAAGTAAAAGCTGATGTGAGATGTGCCCAACGGTGCCCCTTGCAGGCCGGCCACCTGGCTCTGTTCCCCCCATCCCCAGGATCCACCTCTGGGCCTTAGGGTGGGACAGAGCCGGAGGGGGCTGCCCCATACTCCCTCTGCTCAGGGCCCAAAGATAAAGTCACCATCTGAGAATAAAATTAGGTTTAAAATGAAACCCCACCAGATCACAACAGCCATAACTGTGGATTTTCTGACTGTCTCCTGGTGCAGATCTCTCTGAAGTGTACTGGCCCTTGCGTGATCCAACCCTGAGTCTCCCGAGAGGGCGGGGCACCCTGAACCTGGAGGGAGACCAGCCGGAAGGCAACAGACCAGGCAGGCCCCTAGCCAGCTACCCTGCACTCCTACCAACCAGGTTGCATAAGGAAAAGGCGAGACGGTGGGCGGGCCTAGCGGTGGGAGGTCCGTTCACACCCCCAGAAACACTGGCCCTGCCTCGTGGACACAGGCAGCGGCATCTGGGAAAGAGTCAGGGACGCAGGCCCGTCTCAGCGCCCTGAACCTCCCCAGTCGTGGGAGTGGGCCCTGCGGGTGGTTCTGAGGATCACGTCTCACAAGCAGGTGAGGAAGGCCAGGTGTGATGGCATCTGAGGCTCAGACGGAGGCCACGTCTGGAACTGGCCACACAGGTGCTCGCTCCCCCAGGTCTCGGCCCCTCGGTAACGCTCCAACCCCACCCCACGACAAAGACTGGGGCTTTGCTTACCATCGATATTTAACATCATTTTCCAAAGGGAAGGTCGGACGGACTGATGGAAGCCAAACCACACTTCCCGGCCCCCGCCAAGAGGGTTGGAGCAGCCCTCGGACGCTGTAAAGAAGGAGCGGCCCACAGGGGTGTACCTGAAACAAGAGACCCCTGTCTGATCAGAAAGAACAGGCTGACGCCAAGTTTGCTGCTCATCGTGACAAGCAAGCAGGCAAACACTCACACGCGCCAACGGTTCTGCCGTTTTTACCAAACTGCACTTTGCAGGCATCCATGGCTGATGCTGAGGAATACTGTTTAAGGTACAGCCTCAGGGACACAGGGCCTCGGCACGCAGAGCGCAGGGAGAGCAGCTGGTCTCCAACCCACCGTGCTTCTGGACCCCAGACGCGGGCTCTGGCTGTGCAGGGCCCAGGGCCCACAGGGAGTCCCTGGCTTTGTCCCGTGTTTCTGACCCTCCCCACCCCCCACCCCGTACTTAAATGCTAATCCTCTAGGGCTTAGCTGTGCACAGCGCTTCACATCTTTCTAGGACATCGCGGTGTCGTGTGTGCAGAGACGGGTGGAAGAAGTGTCTGCCGAGTGGCCGCCGCAATCAGGCCAAGGCGGCTGGACCGAAGCAGCCCCGGGCCAGGGGGAGCCTGGCTGCTTTGCCCGGGACCATGTTGGGCCGTAGAACCCAGCATCCATTCCCCGCTCCACGCAGCTCCTCTGCAGGGGAGGCTTTCAATACTGGGGTGGGGGGGAGCTCAGCCTCCCAGGCGGGATGGTAAGGTGGATGTGTGGGAAGACCCACACACCTTCCAGGGCCCGGTTGCCCACGGTGCACGGAGGGCAGGAAGCCACCTGCGTGAGGCACACACCGCGCAGCTGCACCAGCGCGCCTGGTCCCCCGGGACGCGTCATCACGAAGGATCCAAAAGGAAGATGCTTCTTTTAGGGGTTGTATTATCCACCTACAGGCTGCACTATCAACCGGATGGTGGGGATGGTCCTTTCTCTCTTCCCCTGACCCATGTTAATCCTGCCACTTTTCTATTATTTTTCCAAAATGAATAGAGACTTCCTCCTGATTGTAAAAGTAACATGGTAACTAATTCAAAACTCAGAAAACAAAAATCACAGTAATTTCCACCACTCATTTGAAAAATGTATTCAACGTTTTGGCAACTGCCTTTCTAGATTTTTTTTTTTTTTTTTTTTGCACCCACCTGCCTTCCTGCCGACAGAAGTTCCAAGCAGTAGCAGATTATACCCCGGGGGCCAGGGGAAGGATCCCTGCCAGGAGTGACACCTGCCCTGTACCTGGTTGCCCCCCACCAAGTCTGGAGACTGAGAACATCAGGGTCCCCTTAACATCCAGCGAGGCACTCCAGAGCACCTTCTCTCACCCCTACAAAGGGACAAAGGGAGCTCCACTCCCCCTTCAAATCTTAGAGCTTTGTCAGTACAAGGAGAGGTCAGCATGGAGGCTCACTGCTCCTGTCACTGGTTCATTCAAACAGTTCCCGAGGCCCTAGCGGGTGCTGCACACGTGCAAAGAGCAGGTGGTCCCAGATCAGAACCCTGAGGTCTGCGTGTGGCAAAGTGGCCTGGCTTGTACGAGGCTGAGACACAGGGAAACAGTGCAGCCCTGCCACCTGGCAGAGGATGAGCCGTTCAAGTGTCCGTGCACCCTCTGTCCCAGGAAGTTCAAGTGCGGCGATTTGTGGAATAAACCAACGGTCCAAAGCATCATGTCACCCGTGGTCTCAGCGTCCTTCATACAGTGGGTGCTCCATCAAGTAGGATACCGGGAGTATCACCCTACTATCACAAGTGCTACCCGTGAAGGCCACAGATGCAGAACACAGTCATAGTATCAGGCAAGTGAAAAATCATGCCCACTGTGCACAAAGACGGGCAGGCCATCTTTCTGTTCCAGGTTGAGAATTCCTAGTGATTTCCTTTTTTTTAAAGTAATCTCTGCCCAACGAGGGGCTCAAATTCACAACCCTGAGATCAAGAGTCACATGCTCTACTGACTGAACCAGCCAGGGGCCCCTGGTGATTTATTTTTATATTAAAAATGTTTCACGTTAGTATTGCTATAATTTCCATCGTAGAAATCCATGGCCATCACCACCCCGACTCCAACACTCCACTCATCCTTGCACAGAGATTTCATATTCTCCAGGTAATGCTCGCTCAGGGTTAGAAGCAGATGCTCCCGCTTCCTTGGTCCTCACCTCATGGATGGCAAATGCCTCATGACCACATCCAGGGCCTGGATCGTCTCAAAGGGGACGCTGGGCAGCCGCCCCGAAAGTGCATCGTGTAACGCCTGTAAGCTCACGCAGGACACCCACTTGATGGACACCTTGAAGATGCGGTCTTTCCCTTCTCCAGGCAACGTGACCTCCAGCTCCACCTGTGAGAAGATCCAGAGCATGCGGTTACTCACACTTGCCCCTTAAGAAGCTACTGGGAGGGCGAAGGTGGTGCAACACCCCTGGGTTGGGAAATTCTAGCTCATCCTTTATCCCACCAGGCACACATGGGCACGGGCACCATGACTGACGCGGGACCCAGGATTTCTGCCTGGCCCTGCACACAGAGGCAGCTTGGAGAGGCAAGCAGAGAGAGATGGTATCGTGAGGAGGCTCTGCCAGAGCGGGGCGGGGCGGGGGCGGGGGGCAACACAGGCAGGGGGCCTGGGAGCCAGCCGGGGCTCCTAGAGAGCTATTTCCCAGTGGAACTGAAAATGTTGCAATATGTCTGGGGGTTCCCATTTTCTGGGTCCCTTAGGAGTCCACAAACTAGGTTTGCAGTAAATAAACTATGAACAAAAAGCCTTCCTAGGACAGACGTGTGGTAAAACAAACGGCCAGATGCTAACCACTGCGGATTCCAGATGGGTGGGCACCCGCCTACAATGCGTCCACCCTTCCTCTGACTAAACAGGTTCATGATGAAATGTGGGAAGATCAGAGAATGTGGGTGGTGGGGACTCGCACTGGGCTGTTCCCCACCATTTCCAGAAGCTGTTCTACGGGACAGTCCGCGACCCAAGGGCACCGGCATCTCCACGTACAAAACATGCAGAGAAAAAGGCTTCAACTACAAGACCCCATCAGGATCTCCTGGGAAGAGATTAAAATTCTTAGCCAAACCTCAGAATATTTGCCACAATAGCGCTCAATGGTCTCCAACAGAATTTTCTGTGACAACGGAAACAGTCTCTTCCCGCGCTGCCCAGGACGCCAGCCACTGGCCCAATGTGGCCGCTGAGCACTTGCAATGTGAACAGTGTGGCCGAGGGACTGAATTTTCAGCTTTGTTAACTTTTCATGAATCCACATTGACACGGTCATGGGCGGCCAGTGGCTGGCGTCCTGGACAGTGGTCGGGAGCGTGCCCCTGTGACTCACTCCCTGAAGCAGACAGTCTCCTCCCAGCTGTGAGGTGCCCCTCGCTCACCCGCCTGGCTCCTTGTGGTGCCCAGACCCACCTTTACGCCATCACTTCACTGCACCACTTACGATCCCACAGCTCAGTGGTTGGTAACTGAGGAGTACATCCCGAACATACGGCCCACACAGATCCTACTCAGCTGGTGACTGAACCATGCCATAAATATCGAAGCCAATATTTATGAAGTGTCTAATGTGACAGGTCACGTTCCGGCCACACCAGGCTCCTCCGTGCCCTCCTCACTCCCTGCTCACGCAGCAGGCCCGCAGGCCACTCTCCGCTCCTGAAGCACGCCTTCCCTCACACACTCACCACACCACGTTCAACCGTCATGACAGCTGCAAGCAGACCACATGCACCGAAGTCACCTGCATGCCTGTGTCCCAGAGGACACCTGCCCAGCAGCCCTCAGGCCACCGCCACGCCTGGCAGCCACTAACGGGCGGTGGCCCGAGGCCCAGCGCGGAGACGGCAGTGAGAGAGAACAGACACTTCCAGGCGCACGGACCTCAGGACGGAACAGTGAGCAGCACCGAGACACAGAAGGACACTGAGGCAGGGTCCCCTCCGGAAGGAAATGGTAGATGTTATGGCTGCACACACAGCTGCTAAACGCCCCCCCCTCCCCCAGGAAGAAGACCAGAACCACAGTGAGCCGTCCCTCACACCTGTCCGAATGGCTAGGTTCAAAAGACGGCCAGTACAAAGTGTCGGCGGGGACACAGCCACCGTGGCAGGCAGTACGGAGGGTCCGCAAAAAGCGAACAGCAGGAGCACCACACGGTCCAATCGAGTAATGCCACTGCTGGAGATCTCCCCGCAGAAAACGAAAACACGGATTTGAAAAAAGACATGCGTCCCCATGCAGACCGCAGCATGATCTTCAACGGTCAAGACAGGAAAGCAGCCCAGGTGCCGCCGACCGACGGATGGATGAGGAGGTGTTCTCTGTACAGAATGGAATGTCTCTCGGCCATCAAACGGGGGGGGGGGGGGTCTCTTGCCATTTGCAACAACATGGATGGATCTGGAGGATATTATGCTAAGTGAAACACACAGAGAACGACGAACACCATAGGATTGCATTTATATCTGGAATTTAAAAAACAAAACAAATGAACAAGGAGGAAAACAGAAACAGACTTGTAAATACTGAGAACAAACTCATGGTCACGAGAGGGGAGGGACGGGAGGCTGGGTGAAGTACGTGAAGGGGATGAAGAGGTACACACTTCCAGGTATAAAATAACTAAGTCACAGGGATGATCAGTGCAGCTCGGGGAATACGGTCAATACCGCCATGACCTTGTGTGGCGACAGGTGGTGACCACACTCATCATGGGGAGCATTCTGTAACGGATAGGCTTGTTGAATCACTATGTTGTACACCTGAAACCAATATAGTACTGCATGTCCACTATACTCCAATTAAAAATAAGAGTTTGAAGATGCCCCCCACCCCGATCCTGCGTGACTATGACCGGCAGCCTCCATGTGAAGGGCCACTCTGCGGCTCAGGCACGGGGAGAACCTGTCCTTAAGGAGATTAGAGTCTGGTCTTGAGCACAGATGATGTTTTTATGAAGTAATTAGGCATTCAGATAAACAAACCAAACTTTTCTTTGCAAGAAAAGCACCGCCATACCACTTTGCCACGTCAATTAAGAAAATGTGAAAAAAAGTTAAAAAGTGGTAATTACAGGAGGTGACGGATGTGTTGATTAACCTAATTGTGATCATTCCACAACATATACATATATCAAATCATCATGCGCACTTTAAACACATGCAATTTCATTTGTCAATTATACCTCCATAAAGCTGGGGGAAAGTGCCTCTACAAGCAAACTAAGGGGAGAATGTAGGGGGTGTATTTTCCTTCAGCAAAAGATACTTCTACACATGTTTAAGTGGGTTCCGGCCCGGCCTCCTCGTGGCCTCACACAAAGGGAGCAGAACCAGCTCCAGGCCCTACGAGTCTGCCACACACAGGGTCCCTCGAGGGGCTGCCTGGCACACCTACCCGACAGCTTCGGGACAGTGGTGACTTCAGAAGCAATGCCCCATCATGGGCCGGGGCGGCGCCGGCCTTCGGCTGGGACACAAGCCCGAGGACATGCTCATGTCAGTCTGGGCCCCCAGCCAGCAGTCCGTCCACACACCAAGATACTTCGATTTCTCAACAACCCGTCGCTCTCGGTCCCAACAACGCAGCCGCCACCACACCACACCACACCCAAGGCCGCTGACTGGAGGCGGTGGAAGGCAGGGGCTGCCGGCTGCACCCCAGCCTAGAGAAGGGGGCGCCAGCTGTGAGAGTCAAGCTCTCCAGACAGACCAAAGCTCCACACTCAAAGTCGCCAGGCTGACAGAGTCAGAGCTGCGCCGGGGGGAGCCCCGCAGGGGCACCCACCCCGCAAGGAGAGGGAGAAGAGCACCGTCAGCATTAGAGAAACTGTGGACGGAGGAGGCAGGGGTGTTTCCACCGGGTTCTCTTGTCTACAACTGGGCTGTCGTGTGGCCGAGGCCCCGGGAACCCACTGCCACCTGTTACAGAGAAAGAGAGGCAGCATGGGCAGGGCCTGGGGCCACGCCACACCGAGACTTCCTGAGCGGGCCGTGCAGCTCACGTCATGGGCGAGATGTGTGCGGGGCGCTGATATGAAAGGCCATCTGTCACTGCTCAGCAACCAGTCTCTTCAGAAGCCAACTGTCGTCCCTCCAAATCACTTTGGACAAAACCACAGTTCTTCCTCGTACGTCTGCGAGGGGCATAGGGACTCAGTCACCCTCATCGGTGGGACCTGCAGGTATAGCAAGTGGCAGCTCTGCCAGGTGAGAGCCACACCTGCTGAGCACCTCTGACCCAGGCCAGCTGGCTTCAAGGCACTTGGACAAACGCTGGGGCTCCCGGAGGGACCCTCAGCCCTGAGAGGCAGCACAATAGCCCCAAAGAGCAGACAAGGCCGAGCAGACCCTTTACCTGGATGCTGCCCAAGGAAGGGACCTGATGGATGGTTCCCTGCCCCCATGGCCTCTGCCCTCCCCTCCTGCCTGCCCTCAAACCTCCTGACCCTCCGAGCCAGTGCAGAAGCCTCTCTGCCCTGCCCAGAACCCCCAATACCTGCTCAAGTCAGCAGTCAGCAGGCTTGCGCTCACGGCCCCGGCCTGATGTGCGGCACAGAGCTGAACAGGCAGGAGCGCCAAGCCGTGTGTTTTGTACAGACATGTCCTCTGTTCCACGCAGGGTCTCTTACCGATTCGAGCTGTGCCCCTGGCCTGACGTGTCACTGCTTTCAAGGAAGGAGACACTCATGCCTTCCCTGAATAAACAGAGAAACTGTAGCTACAAGAAGCTGAAGACCCAAAGAGGGGTCCCAAGGCTGGGCCCAGTGCAAGGAGCAACAAACGACATACATTCTGATCTTGCAAATCACATTATGTCACTGGGAAGAGGGCCTGGGAGTTAAACCCCAAATGGTGATCAACTCTTACAGCTTCCTCACTCTCAGATTCTGAAACGTGAGGGCCTGGCCTGGGCCACAGCATCTCTCAGCCCAACCAGGGTGCCTGGCCTCCCACACAGGGGCTAGAATTAAAGTGTGTGGGCTACTCAGCAGGAGAAAAAGGGTAAATTACAAGCACTGCCTTCTGGGAGTAAGGACCACAGGCCACGGGCCACGTTTTGTGTGCAGACCTGGACGAGAGGCCCCCGCAGCCCCCATCCAGCCGCCAGCAGACACAGGTGAAGAGGACAGTAAAGGATTTTCTCGGGCTACAGAAGTGCCACCGCACAAAGAAAAGTACTTTACAAAAAAAAAAAAAAAAGTAAAAACAACAGCAAGAGACAATTTGCCACAAGAGGTGAGTCTGGGAGCAGGAAAGGGGCCACATCATATCAGCTCTTAAACTGAAAAGATTAATGTCTGCATATCGCAACTGTTTGACAGAACCTGAAAAATGATGGGAAGCAGCGGTCTGGGGCAGGCTCTCCATGCTCGTCTGCACAACACACAAAAAAGGGGGGGGTGAAACTTGAGAGCACGGAGGGCACATTCTGACCTCTTAGACCACTAACCACACCCAGCAGTCTCTGCTGGCCACGCGGTAATTAAGTACTTGAAACTCTGACGACTCTGAGTATGATCTGGGACCAGCAGTATGGGCATCACCTGGGAGCTGCGTTGTAGAAATGCAGACTCCCTTCCCCCAGGTCCTGCATCAGGGGCACATGCAGCTCCTCACTGGTGGAGATCTTCTTCCTGGGGGGGATTCATTCAGTTTTCACAAGAACCCTGGGAGGTGGCTTCTGTACACCACTCCACCCCCCCCCCCGCCCCGCTTTTACAGATGTGGCACTTGGAGCTTTAAGATGGCCTACTCAAGGTCTCACCCCAGGAGAGGGCAACGCAAGCACCTGAATCAGGTCCCGGTTTACCCCAGAGCCTGGTTAACTTCTTTAAGGACAAGTTTCAAATTTGAACACTGTATCAACTCCCCCACCCCTTCTGAAGGAAAATGTTCCTATGCCCCGCCTAGTGTCTAATTATAAATGTGTACAGATAAACGGTGAACAAACTCCTTATGCTTTTTTTCTTATACAACTTTAAACAAAAATGTGCAAATTAAAAACTTCATAATCAATAAATTTCAAATGCACCAGCATGTTTCTTTGCGAGGCATGATCCCAACTCAGTGGAAGGCAAAGGGTCCCGGGACTCCCTCTAATTCAGAACGCCAATGTCAGTCACCCCCACCCAGCCCCGTCATGCACCACTGTTATCTCGGGAACCCCTTGAGACCAGCTGGCAAGGAGCCCTTATCACGGCGTGGCCTTCCCTCGGCCATAACGTACTCTGTTATCAGAGCATGGCCAAGTCCGAGCTGCGCCACCCAGCGCCAAAACCACCCAGTCTCCTGGTGATTCAGACGAGCGTAAGGAACTTAGTCATGTTGAGATAATCAAAAAACGGAAAAGTGAAAACATTTTATGGCCGTGGAGAACCTGCATTTCGCTGGCCAGCAAGCAGTGTGAGGCTCTGTAAGCACCGAGCTGCACGCCTTCCCAGGGACCCAGGGGCTTAAGAAGCTAATTGGGTAGGTCATTCTCAAAGGGAACCAACTTCACTGCTCTCCCTGGGACACTCGTGAAGTTACTTATTTCTCTGCTGTGTTTTTTGTTTTTAAAGTTTCTGTGACGATTATTTCTGAGCTGAGCTGAGCTCTTCTATTAATAAACCATCCTGGATCAGCCCATTTGTTGGAAGATGTGCCAAGAAGTGACAACTTCTAAGCAGAAATTGTATTACTCTTTAAGTAAAGCCATAACAACAAAAACAATAAGAAAAGGCAACATTTTGATATAAGCACTATCCCTGGTGGTTACTGATCAGTGACTATCATTCAGCAGGACCAGTGGCTCAGGCTGGACCTCGGCTGGATCTCACTGCCGCCATCACACACACCCCAGCCCTGCAAACATGCTCTTCCACGGGTCTCTACAGTCTCAGCAATCCGGGCTCCGGTCTGACGGCGGTGTGCGGCGCAGGTGCCATGTGTGCACAGGGCGGGGGGGCGGGGAGGGGGGGTTGCGGTGTGTGCGACGTGTGCCATAGTTCTGAGACGCTCTCGGCTCCCGTCTCTGAACCTGGCTGACCCCCCCCCCCCAACACAGGAGAGCACAACACATGGAAGCAGTTTCTACAGATCTCAGGATGAAACACACAGCAACCGGCCGCTCTTTCCTCCCAGGCGATTTAGTATGTAACAACACGTTTGAATTTTACCTCATTGCACATCGTATGATCCAGACGCATCCCTGTAAACTTACCTTATCCCTCCCAATCGGAAGGGGCATTGCTGTGTAGAGATTCTTTCTTCCATCAAACACTGGTTTCCGATCCCCAAAGATCTGTGTTTTAAAGTGCTGGACCATATGTTCCACTATTTCCCTGAAATAGGACAGAATTCAAGCAAAATGTCAATAAAATCAGAGAAATGGCATGCAAGGACAACATTCTTCTAACACCGGTTTATGAGCCATTTTGTAAGACCTGTGGCTCCTTTTAGTGAGACGACTTCCAACGTCCTTCTCTAAAAACTCGAATCAGAACCTTCAGTGGGCTGATGCTCACACGGTCGGTCAAACACAGGAGAGCCTCCCCCACGCCAGACATCCTGCACCCTACATCCAGCAGACAATACATGCACCCAGAACTTCCTGGGGTTCCTGATCCCAAAGCTGGAGGATCGGACACCATGCGCTCTGCAGGCTGACTGCAGGATCTCCCACCAGAGCAGATACCACCCCTCCCTGGTCCACACTGGGTACTGGCTCGGCTGTGGCCTTGCTTTGGTTCACCGCCAAATCCAAAGATGTGACCCACGCCGAGGCTTTCCTGGGGTTTGTGTGACTGGCTTGGCCTCTTGTGCTCCTGGGATCTGCTGTAAGTATGCACCCTGGGTGCTGCTGCCCTTTCAGTCTGGGCTCCAGAACAAAGACCCTAAACTTGCCTCAAAGCCCAAGGGGCAGCCTGACCCAGCCGGGACGGTCAGGTGACCTGCAGGGCCATGAGCACGAAACAGGATCTGTTGTAATAGGCACTGAGATGCTGGTGCTGCGTGTTACCCGGGCATCACAGTGGCAGAAGTCCAACAAACACAAAGGAACCCTTCTGTTTCGGGGCTCCGTAGGCAGACTAGACCTGCACCCCCCCCCAACCCCGGCTCGCCCACTGTGCCTGCCTGGCCACAGCTCAGCAGGGAGGCGTGCAGAAACACACTCTGAATGGCCAGAGACAGCTCAACTATCCTGCTGGCTCAAGGCTCAAGGCTCAAGGAAAAGCGATGCCCACCCACCCTCTCTGCAGGTTTGCTCCAAGAGAGCCCCACTTACCACCTCTGTCAGCATTTCAGGGTGGTTTTGAGGCCTTTTGATTTAACTCCGCAAGTACTTGACTCTTCTTACACACAATGCCTCATAACATACAGACAGGAAAGGCCGTGATACTGGCCTGGCCCCCCAAAGGTCCCTCGTAAGGGAAAAATGCAAAGGATTGAAAGCGAATGGACTGGGACAGGCTCCAAACCTCAGTCATTGTCAGCAGCTCATGGGATGTGGGAGCAGGGCAAGTGGGGCGAGGGGAGGGAGAAGACATCTGTGAGACGGCCCCCGGCAGGGCAGCTTGGTTCTAAGGATCTTTCTCTCTGGGCTAGAGCTTTGGTCATCCTTCAGGAAGCAAGAATTCATCCCCTTCCTTTGCCAGAATATGAGGACAGCTGGCCTACGAAGGCTTTCCTTATTCAAACTGGTTTGCCCAGTCGACCTTCAACTGTGCTCATCACGGCAGATGAGTCGCTAGGGAGGCAGCCAGTCCTGCCCAGACACCCAGTGCCTAAGACATCCCCGTAGCAAACAGAGCCTCTGGGCATCGTCTTCTCTGATGCTTCCACCGAGAACGCACCCGGCCTCTGACGCAGTGTGGGACATCACAGCGCGCCACCGGCCAGCAGCCACGGTGCCGCGTCTCCCGCGTCTCCACACGCTCCTCTGGGCCATCATCAGAGAGAGGCTGTCTCCAGACCGCCGCTCTCCAAGCTTCAGAGACCCCAGCTTCTCGGTCAAGGTGTCACTGTCCACTCAAGCTCCAGACAGCTCTATGGAGAGTTCCACCCACACCCAACGAGCAAGTCATCCAACTGAACACAAATGTATTCTGGGCAGAATCCTGAGGACCAGGACTCATCTCACAAACACGGACAAAGAAACAAAGTACAGCTGACCCCGGGACAGCGCAAGGGTGAGGGGCGCTGACCTCCACAGTCAGAACCCCACATATGACTTCTGACATGGAGCCAACCTTAACTACTGACCAACACCGGCATCCGAGCTGATTAACACACATTTTGTATATTGTACGTATTGTACGTTGTGTAGTCTTACAATAAAGTAAGCTAGAGAAAAGAAAACGTTATTAAGAAAATCACGAGGAAATGAAAATACGTTTACTTTCAGTACTGTATTTATTGAAAAAAAAAAATCCACATAAGTGGACATGTGCAGTTCAAGCCGTGTTGTTCAAGGGTCCATTGTATTAACAAACTGAGTCCAGCAACTCATGAAAAATGACACTGAGTCAATGTTGGGCAGATACCAGGAATGAAAGGTTGGACTTAACTTGACAAAAGTAACCAACACAAAACATAGTACAGACATCAAGTAAAATCTACAGCTGCAACACTTCTGGAAGAAAACACAGGAGAAAAATCTTTAATGACCCTTGGGATAGACAAAGATTTCTTAGAACACAAACAGTATGAACGGCAAAAATAAAATAATAAATTCAAAAACATTATCAAAATGAAAACTTTTACTCTTTAAAAGCTACGGTTACAAAAAAGACAAAACAAGACACCGGAAGTAAATATTCAAGAAACACACATATACATGTCTGACAGAGGACATGCATGCATAGGATGTTTTAAAAATTCTTGTAACTCAGTAAGAAAAACAAGGGAACTTTAAACAACGGGGAAAGGCTAAGAACAGACACATTGGAAAAGCTGCTACAGGAATGGCCAGTAAGCACACAGACGTCCCTCGTTGGTCATTAGAACCATGAGGAGACCCCAGCACGCATGCACCGGCTCTGGCTAACATTACAAAGACTGCCCAGACCGGGTCGGCGAAGGCGGCAGGGACAACAGATTCAACCGGCGCTGCCGTGAAGGTACAAGAGTACAGCCACTCTGTGGGGGAAGCTGGCCGTTTCTTAGAAAGGTCAATGTATATTCCCCACGTTATCTAGCGACACCCAGTAATTCCATAAGGGAAATGAAAACACACAACTACATCCACACCTGTGTGCAAATGTCTGTAACAGTCCCAAACCAGAAACAGCTTCATGTGTCTGTCAACTGGTGAACAGACCAACTAGGGCACAAGTTTACAACAGGACACTTATTCCGTCGTGTGGATTGCTCGTATGCGCAACACGGTGGCTGCATCCTAGAAATACGCTCAGAAGGAGGCCAGGACAAAACGGTACGCACTGCAGGATTCCATTTGTAGGAGACTCTCTCAAAGGCAAAAATGAATCCTTAACAGAAGGCTCATCAGTGGTTGCCTCCGGACAGGGGTGGGGATAGCTGCAAAGGGGCAGGAAGGAGCTTTGGGGGAGTGAGAATGTTCCGCACCTTAAGGTGGTTATTATACGTGTACACACGGGTTTTTTTTTTTTTTTTAAGATTTTATTTCTTTACTTGAGAGAGTGAGAAAGAGAGAGAGAGAGCACAAGAGGGAAGAGGGTCAGAGAGAGAAGCAGACTCCCCGCCGAGCAGGGAGCCCGATGCGGGACTCGATCCCGGGACTCCAGGATCATGACCTGAGCCGAAGGCAGTCGCTTAACCGACTGAGCCACCCAGGCGCCCCCACACGGTTTTTTTTTTTTTTTAAAGCTCATTAACTATAAACTAAAAATGGATGCATTTTGTTGTATGTAATTATCTCAATAAATTTGATTTATATTTTAAAAATCAAATGTAAAAAAATTTTAAATTACAATTATCTCAAAGATGTAGGAAAAAGCATTTACTAAAATTCAACACCTATTCACAATTTTCTTTTTTTTTAAGTTAGCAAACTAGGAACAAGTGGAAATTGTCCTTCATCTGGTAGAGCTCTCCCTCCGAGATTCACAATAAAACAAAGATGCGGCTTTTGCAGCTTGTGTCCCAAGCCGGGCTGCAGACTACGGGCACCGCAGAAGGGTAAGAACGGGAGGGTTGTAAAGAGGAAAAACTGCCATTACTGGTGGACATTAGGGCGGTATTTGTTGAACACCCAGGCGAACCTGCAAAGTGCAGAGTCCTTGCCTTTCTACCTGCGTGATTCCAGGGCCAGTACATCGCGGATACTCCATAAATGCACACATTTCCCCCAGTACCAAATCTCTATTTGTTCATGTACTCACTCACTCACTCACTCACTCACTCATCTGTTTGCGCTCTCAGGCAGGAGGTGAGGAAGGGGAGGAGCTTGTGGGCGAGGTCAATCATCAAAGAAACCCAGGAAGCCCAGTGTCATGCACGAGTGCAATGAGGGAAGGGACTGGTATCCGGTATTCACAGCACTAAGCTGAAGCCCATGCCACTTGCCTCTAGGAACGCTTACTACCCTAAGTTAAATCCAACGGTTGGCATGACAGTTCCACTCACGTACCAAACAGTGGGCTCTTCTGTGGCAGGAGTCACGTCCTACGCACTCAGGTACGGTCAGCACCTGGCAGAATGTGGCACACAGCTGGGGCTCAGTAAATATTTGGTGAAAGAAGGAAGCCGTTCAATCACTGCAGGAAGGAGTCACCCGGACGTTACTACAAGGCAGCCCTGCTCAGGCGACCAGTCATCCAGAACCCTGGCCACCGCAAGGATGGAGAGAAGACCCCAATTATCACCCATGTTCTGCTCCCATGCTTCAGTGGCTGACTCTTGTGGCAAGGAGGGTGCTGTCACCTTGTACGATCTTGTGCAAAACATAAATAGGGATCATACCACTTAATTTTTAAGACAGGATGCCCACTAATTGTAAAATACGGAGGTCCCTTCCCTTCATTAACACTGACCGGCTCCCTTTGGCCAGTAACTAGTTTTCCTTCCTTCCTGTTTCTTGGTCTCTCTCCATTTTAATAGTGGTGAAATAAAGTAACATAAAACTTGCCACTTTGGGGCAACCCTCTCAGGTCACCTCCCTCTTGGGGAGCTTTGTACTATTGTGCAATATTGCTCAATAAACTTTGCTGCCCACACAAAAAAACAAAACAACAACAAAAAACCCCCTCAAAAAACAACTTGCAATTTCACTCACTGTTACATGCTCAGCGGCATGAGGTACATTCACACCGCTGTGCAACCATCACCACGGCCCATCTCCAGGACTTTGATTCCTCAGGGGCAGGGCTGCACCCATTAAACACGAGCCCCAGGGACCTGACTTGACTAGCTGCTCCTTAGCAACGGCTGGGAGACTTCTGACAGCAACTACCTGGGGACGTGTGACTTGCTGGGTCTCTGTGTTTAGTTCTTCCTTCTTACCATGTTTGATCCTGGACCACACGAGTTTGGCTCCCAGGACAAACACCTTTACCAAACATGAACTCCAGGCTACGCTCCTGACTTCACTCAAAAGGCAACAGCGCCCAAAGACTATCAGTGTTCACTCTGCAGACCCCTTCTGGACTCGTCTCTTACAGAATGGTGCTTGTATTAAAGTGTGTGCCGGGCTGGTCACACACACAACGCACTCAGCCCCCACAGAGCCTCGGAGGACGCAGAGACATGCAAACACGTGCTACTAAGGGGCAGCAGCAAGATGCAAAACCACCTGGCAGTAACCAGAACACGTTTGCTAATCCAAACAGGCTGGCCCGCTCCCTATTTGCTTTGTTTACCCTTTTGCCATAATTCTGGGCAGGTTTTCTCTTTTAAAAAGAAGGTAGTCTTGGGGCGCCTGGGTGGCTCAGTCAGTTAAGTTTCCGAGTCTTGATTTAGGCTCAGGTCACGATCTCAGGGTCGTGAGAATGAGCCCCATGCTCAGTGAGGAGCCTGCTTAAAATTCTCTCTCTCCCTCTGCGTGCTCTCTCTCCCCCTCTGAACAAACAAATAAATAAAATGCATCTTTTAATTCCTAACCACACAGGTTTTGCATCACTACATCTTCACTGTCAATTTCAGATACAGATAATGCCGAAAGTCTGCCTTAGACCACCTCCTCATCTCTACCTCTTCTCAGAAGGGATTTGATCATTTTCAAGTCTATGCATTTACAAAAATACATAGGTACATAAAAAGAAATACAATGTATTATGCTTTTTCAAACATATGGCATCAAACCCATGGTTCTGGAGCTTGCTGTTTTCCCTCTAGATTTCTCTGAGACCATCCCTTGTCACTAGATACAAAGTGGCCATCAAGTCTAGAAAGAGAGATATTATTGTATCATGTGCCATGACGCATATTAACAAACCACTTATGACCTAGTTGTCTGTTTCCAGACTTGATGTTCACACTGGAAGCTCCCTGTCACTGTTGTCTACAGTTGCATTGCACTGCACAGAATGTGGACTTAACCATCCCTCCTGATTGACATGGGGATGGTTTCTTTTTTCCCATCACAATGTTACACATCCTTGTACATCTGTCTTTGGGATAAATACTTAAAAGAAAAGGATATACATGCTATTTTAATTTTAACCTATTCACTCTTCCAAAACGCCTTGACCAATGGACAGTCCCTCTCGTGGGCAGTGCCCAAACAACACAGCCATGCTGCACCACCCCACCCTCCCGCCACACCCGCGCGCACAGTGATCACTTCTGCAGTGTTCTCCTAGGGCCACGTGACAGAGCTCGAGAGGAACAAGAAGGCAAAGACAGTCAAAAGACACGGAGCACGCCTTCTTTTTGCAGGCCATCCTGCGCTCTGAGCAGAGTGCTACTAATTTTGACCCAATGCGAAGGTTTCCTAGTGCCGGTGGCAAGGCCCACACAACCTAGACCAGCGCTGTGCTCTGGCTCCTCTGTGGGACCATCTCTGTACCCACAATGATAGTGGAAGCATCTGGAGAAGAGGTACCTTGCCTTCTACTGAATCCCTCCTACAGCAGCCATTCGGTGAACAGTGATGGATGGTATGGCCAGCGATGGAGGGTTCACGAGGCGAGAACTCACGGTGACACATCATACAGCATATGGATGGCAGTTTTCACTCAGCTTTGCACAAAGCTTCAGGGTTGAACTTATTAAACATCTACTACGTGCCCTGCACAAGGCTGGGGGAACTCAGAATTAAGACACTGTCCTTGCTGTAACAGAGATTGTCGTGTGGAAGGAGAACTAGGTAAGGAGATGGGATGTTAAGGACTGTCACGCCAGTCACTCCCAGGGGACAGAACACAGCCCCCCTCCAGCGGCGCAGGCTCCGAGTACTATCAGTTGCTGCCACCAGCACTCTTCCCCACTAGGGCCATGACCCGTGTCTCTCTTGCCCACACTGCACCCCCAGTGGCACCTACCTCATGAGTGGAGGTTTCATAAATGTGGCTGGTCATGCTGCTAGCAAAGTTGGAAGAGGGAGGGACTAAGCGAATGTGCTAGCACGTGGGTTTGGGTAACAGGGAAACTTTACTTCCAACATTTTTTCTACGCTATTTTGATGGATAACAATTCTGAGACTGGACCTTTGCCAAAGTCCATCAGGAGTCATAGTAAAATAAAGAATCCTGAAGGCTCACACATTTAACTAGGCCGCAATTCTCAGGTTGGCTCAAAACCCAGGGGAGAAGCATGGCATGCTAGTAAGTGGGCTGGCCTTGGCCACAAAAATGCAGCTCCAACCCCATCTTTATTACTTACTGTTTGACTTGAGGGAATTTCCAAACACTGGGTAACTTGAGAACCTTGTCGATGTAACTACAACAAGGATGTGGCAGTACAGTCAGGTAAAGACATCAAATTTTAATCACCAGCAGTCTTTTTCTGTTGCCAGATGACAAAGCCTCAGTCATGTCTCCTTCATGGGGAAAAAAATAACAACAACAACAAAAAACCCTCATCTTGTATAACGGGGTTGAGGGCGTAATAAGAGCCCGATTGCCATCATACCAATAAAAAGCCCAGAAAATGTGCATGCTTCTCCGTGCCTTCATCCTCTAAGAGTATATTGAAATCAGTTCCACACAGGTGTTTGCCTCAGGGAAACTCAGCAACAAACAAGGCCATTCATGGACAGTCTCAAAGCGTTTCAGACTGGAAGGTCTTCAGTAAAGAAAGCTGCTGAAACCAGTTGTGCCCAAAGTTTTTCTTCAGAAACACGTGTTTTTTAGTAAGCACATATTTTAAAGGTTGTCATATAACTGTCAAGTGCTGTCTCTTTGGAGCCATACCTTTTTGGGATAAATACTTAGTGGTGCAATGGTGGATCAAAGGGCATATACTATTTTTATTGTAATATTACACCAAATCACCCTCTAAAGAGCGTGGACTGGGACGCTGGACTGGCTCAGTTGGTAGAGCATGCAACTCTCAAACTCAGGATTATGAATTCAAGCCCTACACTGGACATGGAGCCAACTTAAAAAAATTAAAAATAAAGAGCCTGGACCGATGTATATTGGGCAAATCCAGTTGCTTAGTTTTGTTTTGTTTTTTTTTTAGAAGCTTTTTTTTAAAATCTAAATTCAATTAGCCAATAGACAGTATATTAGTTTCAGATATAGTGTTCAATGGTTCATTAGTTGCATATAACATCCAGTGCTCATCACATGACATACCCTCCTTAATGCCCATCACCCCGTTACCCCATCCCACCAACCTCCAACCCACCAGCAACCCTCAGTTTGTTTCCCAGAGTCAAGAGTCTTCATGGTTTGGTCTCCCTCTCTGATTTCTTCCCATATTCAGTTTTCTCTCCCTTCCTCCACACTATTCCTTACGTTCCACATATGAGTGAAACCATATAATTTGTCTTTCTCTGACTGACTTATTTCGCTTAGCATAATCCCCTCCAGTTCCATCCATGTCGATGTAAATGGTAGGTATTCATCCTTTCTGATGGCTGAGTAATATTCCATTGTCTATATGGACCACATCTTCTTTATCCATTCATCTGTTGATGGACATCTGGGCTCTTTCCACAGTTTGGCTATTGTGGACATGCTGCTATGAGCATTGGGGTGCAGGTGTCCCTTTGTTTCACTACATCTGTATCTGTAGGGTAAATACCCAGTCCAACTGTTTAGTTTTATAGATAAGGGAACTGAATCCCCAAACACTTTTTCTCTTAAAAAGATTGTAATCAGGAAAAAACAATATTATAGCAAAGAGCACTTCATAAGGCACCAGCACAAACTGGGCAACCAATGTGAGTTCTCAAACTGCAACTGAGAATTCTATTTCTGACCCATGACAAAGTAATCAGTATTGGACTTACCCTTCCACCTTAACCACAAAACTAGAGAAAATATGCGACGGCTATTTTTGGCAAAATGAAAAACAGGCAGCTTAAGACTGTGATTACTGAGGCAAGGGAAACACATGAGGTAAGCCGCACATCCACTCGGCCAGGGGGCAGTTTCCGAACCACAACACGGGGGAAGGAGCACCAGACAGCAGCAGTCCTGTCGCACTGAGGAGATGGGGAGCAGAGTCTGGGTCTGCAGAAGAGGTAGGAGTTTGTGGGGCAAGGTACCAGAGAAGACAGCAAAAGCCAGCCTCCCTCGATGTAATGTACATAATGTTCAACAACAACAACAATTTACTATGTGTGTAAATAAGCAAAAGGGTGGCATGAGTAATCTAAGGGAAAACCTGTCGATAGGAACAGATCCTGAAATGAGCCCTATGTTGTAATCAGCAGACAAGGGCTGCTATAACACATATGCTGTTACTGTAGGTACACTCAAGGTCATTAAGAGAAAGACGGGGACAATGAGTGAACAGCTGGGGAGTCTCAGCAGAGAAACCATGAAAAAGAACCAAATGCAAAATCTAGAACTGAAAAGTACAGTATCTAAATGAAAAACAATTATTAGACGATTACCACAGAAGATTGGATACGACAAAAAAAAAAAAAGTGGAGGGGGTAAAGTGATCTTGAAGACAGATCCATAAGGATAATCCAAACTGAAGAAAGAGAGGAAAAAGACTTTTTAAAAAATCACAGGCTCAGTGACCTGAAGACAATATAAAAATGGCCTAACAAACACACAATTGCAATCCCATAAAGGAGAAAATGGGGCAGAAAAAATATTTTAAGAAATGACAGCCAGCATTTCACCCAAATTTCATGAAAGATAGTCAGCATACAAATCCAGAAAAACTCTAGTGAACACCAAGAAGGAAAAAGACAAAGAAAATCACACTTAGGTACGTCAGAGGCAAACTCCTGAAAAGCAAAATTAAAACAGAAAATATTCACAGGAAAAAAATGACAAATTACATACCGGTTAAGTACAATAAGAAAGTAAACTGAAAATTCATCAGAAATGATGATGATTAAAAGGTAATATAATGACAACTTTCAAGTGTTGGGGGGAAAATGTAAATTTAGAATTCTATATCCAGCAAAAAATCTTTCAAAAATAGGAAGGAAATAAACACATTTGTAGATTTCAAAAAGGTGCCAGAAGAATTCATCATGGGCGCACGTGAACAACAAGAAAGGCTGAAGGATATTCTTCAGGCTGAAAGGAAATGATGCCAGGTGAGAACACTCATCAGCAGAGAACTAGGCATGGTTCATATATGGGTAAACAGACCGTTTTCTTAATTTCCTTCAACTAACAGCATCGTACCATGGAATTTATAATGTATACAGAAGTAAAATACATGACAACAATAGACAGATGGGTAAAGAGAATTACACTACTATAAAATTCTTACATTTTATATGAAGTTACAGTATTAATGCTAAGTAGACTGGTAAATCAAAGATGCATAGTGAAATTTGTAAAGCAATCACTTAAAAAGCAAAAAGAGGTAAAGTTACAAACTAGAAGAGGGAATAAATAGAATAAAGAATGTTTGATGAGCCCAAAAGGGGAAGGGAAAAGAGAAATAAGAATAAAAAAACAGATACAGAAATTTTAAAAAAGAGCGAGATGGTAGACTTCAACCACAGATAATTAAATTTACATTATATTTAAGCAAATCTAACACACCCATTAAAATCCAGAAATAAAGTAAGTCCCTGTGATATCTACAATGGACATACTTGAAACACACACACACACACACACACAGGTTGAGAACACAGGATATGTACAAAGATACATATCAGCTAAACAGTAAGCCTAAGAATGGTTGAGACTGTATTAATAATCAGGCAGAAGAGGCTTTTTAAACAAGGAGAGTTACAAAATATGGAGAATACGTCCTAGTGATGAAGATCTTGGTCAGTTTATCATGGAAGACAAAAAATTATAAATGTGTGTATCTAGTAACAGAGCTTTGAAACACATGAAATAAAAACAGTACTAAAGGGAGAAATAGACAAATCCACATCACAGTAGGACAAAAACAATGAGAATGGGTATAAAGGATTGGAACAACACTATCAGCCAACTCCATCTACTACTCATAAATCTCCATCCCCACCAGAGCCAGGATACACACTCAAGTGTCTCAGGAACACTTAACAAGATAAATCACAGGCTTAGCCATAAACTAAGTTCCAATAGATTTCAGAAGACTGAAATCTTACAGAGTATGTTCTCTAATCATGAAGGAATTAAATTAGCAATCAATGACAACAGGGTATCAAAAAAAAAAAAACCCAAAAGCCCAAAGAGTTAAAATTTGAACACATTTCTAAAAACAAATAAAAAAAACATGAGTTAAAGAAGAATACACAGGGAAAATGAGAAAATATTTTGAATGAAAATTAAAATGTATCAAAACCTGTGGGCTGTAGCTAAAACCAGGCTCAGAGGGAAATCTGCAACCTTAAACAAAAGGACTGGAGAAGAAGGAAGGTTTAAATTTGATGATCTAACCTCGAAATGAATAGGGTAAGAAAGATCCGAGAAAAGAAAACGGATGGGGGGCATCAACCAAAGAGAAAAATCAGCAAAGTAAAATGCCGTTTCTATGAAAAGAAGAATATAATTGACAAACCCCTAGCGAAGCAGATGAAGGCACAGAGAGAAGACACAAACAGGGCCTGCTCTACAGGTCCCACAGACGTTAAAGGGACGCTGTGAACAGTTTTTAGCAAGTCAACTCAACCACGTAGATGAAACAGACTCCTCGAAAGACGCAAACTATCAAACTGACACAAAAAGAGAAAATTCTGAACAGCCCGATCTCTGATAAAGAAATTAAATAGTATGAAGAAAACTCTAGGTCCACGTGATTTCAATGACACATTTAGTCACCCATTTAAGAAAGAAATCATACCACTCTTTCACTTTCCTCTTCCAGCATCCGGAGGAGGACAGAGCACCTCCCGGCGTGCGTCACAATGTCACATACCCCTGCTATCAAACCCTGAGAAGTACAGATCAATGTCTCTCGGAAGTAGAGACACAAAAATTGACAACAAAATGCTAATAAATTAAATCTGGCAATATAGAAAATAACTGATCATGACTAAAGATGTGAGTAAAATAATACATCATGACTCAGAAATTCAAGCTAATTTAACATAAAAAAAAATCAATGCAATACATCTCATCAATAGGAGGTGGGAAGGGGCGTCTGTGGGGCTAAGTCAGTTGAGAATCCGACTCTTGGTTTCGGCTCAGGTCATGATCTCAGGGTTGTGAGATCAAGCCCTGCATCAGGCTCTGCACGCAGCACAGAGTCTGCTTGAGACTCTGTCTCCCTCTGCCCCCCCACCCTCCCTCAAATAAATAAATAAATCTTTAAAAATAAAACAGGACGTGGGGAAAAAAAAGAAGAAAAACTACATGATCACCCCAACAGATGCAGAGAAAGCATTTGACAGAACCCAACACCTAATAGTGAGGATACTTCTCAGCAAATTAGGAGAGAACTCCCTCAGCCTGACAGAGTCTCCAAGAAAATCCTACAACTAACAGAATATTTTATAGGCGAAGAAATGAATGATTCCCCCATAAGAGTGGAAACAAGGCAAGGATGTCTGTTTTCACCACGTATATTCAACATTATGTATACTGGATTTCTAAGCCACTGCAAGAAAGAAAGAAAAGAAAGAAAAGAGAAAAGAAAAGAGAAAAGAAAAGAGAAAAAAGAAAAGAAAAGAAAAGAAGGAAAGAAAGAAAGAAAGAAAGAAAGAAAGAAAGAAAGAAAGAAAGAAAGAAAGAAAGAAAGAAAGAAAGAAAGAAAATGCATTAGAAACTGGAAAGAAATAAAACGATCTTTGTTAAAAAATGAAAAACTCTTCAACATTTTAAAGTGCACAACTAAATGGTTTTAGTTTATTCACAGGGTTGTCCCCCTCAGAGCACCACAGTCTAAGTTTAAAACATTTGCCATGACTCCAAAAAGAAACCCCACACTTGTTAGCAGTCATTCCCTCCTGAAAAACTTCCCCCCGGACAATGAAATTTTAAAATACAATTTATAATAACATCAAAGAACACAACATACTTAAGAGTAAATAAAATGAAAAACCTGTGTTGAAAAGTATGAATAAGTTCTGCAAGAAATTAAAGTAGACCTAATCAAGGGGGAGAGCAGTAATGTGTTTGGACCAGAAGATTCAACAGTGTCCACTTTCCCCAAATTGATCTGTAGTTTCAAAGCCACTGCAATAAAACATTCCGGGGGACTTTCTGGTAGCAATGAAAATCAACTGCTTCACCCTTGCCCCCAAAGGTGCCCAGGTAAATCAATGGGGAAAGAAAAGTCTTCTCAACAGACCCTTACCTCCCACCACACACATACATTAATCCAAGATGGACCACAGGCTTAAATAAATCTAGAGGCCTGGGATACTTGGGTGGCCCGCTGGGCTAAGCCACCAACTCTTGGTTTTGGCTCAGGTCATGATCTCCAAGTTCCATGTTGGGCCCTGAGCTCAACTCCGAGTCTGCTTGAGATTCTGTCTCTGCTCCTCCCCGCCGCCTGTGCACACTCTTGCACACTCGCGCTCTCTCCCCAATAAATAAATAAATAAAATCTTAAAAAAAAAATATATATATATATATATAGGCCCAAACTCTAATTCTGCTTAAAAAAAATACCTGTACCCTTCAGATAGACGAAGATTTCCTGAAGCGAACACACAATATGATAATCATTTTCAAAATTTTATAGATTGGATGTCAACAAAATTATAAAAATCTGCTCATTAAGAGACACCACTTAGAAAGTGAAATGGCAAGCCTCAAACCAGGTGAAAACATGCTCAATATAGACTTGCACCTCAAATACATCACAAACTCCCACAAATCAGTGACAAAAGACAAGACAGAGAAGAGGCTTCAACAGACACTTTATTAGGAATACTATGAGGGAGCGCCTGGGGGGGCTCAGTCGGTGGGCGTCTGCCTTCGGCTCAGGTCATGATCCCGGGGTCCTGGGATTGAGCCTCGTGTCGGGCTCCCTGCTCGGTGGGGAGTGTGCTTCTCCCTCTGCCCCCCCCCCCCGAGCCCCCAGCTCATGGTCTCTCTCTCTCTCTCTCAAATAAATAAGCATCTTTAAAAAAAAAAAAAAGAAATACTATGTGACATGATACTACGTGATGTGTAAATATAATGGAATTACAGATATGAGCATATGAAAAGGTGCTCCACTTTCTAGCTACCAGGACATGAAAATTAAAACCACAAAGAGAAACCGCGAGACACCACTGAAGCAGCAAAAATCCCACAGACTGACCCTCCCACGTGCTGAGTAGGACGTGGGACACCCAGAGCCTCACACCTCGGACAGGACAATGAGTCAGCAGCCACTCTGGACAACGACCTCGAGGTTTCTCGGGCAGCTAAACCTGTACCTCCCCTATGATCCAGCAATTTCACTTCTGAGTTTGTATCCAAGAGAAATGAAAATGTATGTCCACAAAAAAAGACTTGAACAGCTATGTTCACGGCAGCTTTGTTCATGATGGCAAAGCCCAGACAGCCCAAGCATCCAACAAGAATAAGAATAAATTATGAAATATTCATATCATGAAACATTCCTCAGCAATAAAAATAAGAAGCTATTAATACGACGATACCAGTCAATCTCAAAAACGTCATGCTGAGTCGAAGGAGCAGGTGGGGGGAGACTGTCTCACAGGCTGTACGACTCCTCTGTGTCCCAGCCCCCCTCCCCCAGCAGGGAACAAATCACCGCTGGCACAGGCCAGAGCACCGGCCTTAGGGCTGGGACTGATGAAAAGGCATGAGGCAGCGTTCTGAGCTGATGGGCGTGCACACATATTTGTCCAAACTCATGGAGCTACCCACTTAACAACTGTATCAAGATACAACGAAATACGCAAAACATTTTTCAAAAAGTAACTACAACAGAAACCCCCAGGGAAGGACCTGCTGGGAATGGAAGGGTTGATTAGTTTAAAGTGGCGGGTTTGTGTGCATAGATTATCCACATAAATCAATCAAGATCAATAAAGGATGAAACGACAGAATACCTGTTAACTCTCCTCGGGCATTTCTCTGGCTTGATATCCAATTCATAATGATAGATGTCAATTTTTGGAATGTCCATTTCAAAGAAGTTGGCCTGTAACTTGATTGTTCTCCCGGAGGTCCCGAAGTCGGGTCTAGGCGGAGGCTTGAAGGCATATCCTTGGATGGGTGGCGGCGGCGGCGCGGGAGGTGCGAGCACTAGAACGGCCAAGAGAACGCCCGTTACACGGGGAAACTGCGGCTCTCCTGGAGCACACTCGTGTGCCTCCTCCCGTGTGTGGCCCGCCCTTCCCAGCTCCCGTGGACCCTCGCTGTCACACGCCCCCCTCCCTGTGCTCCCACGTTTCCACGGAAAACCTGAATCCCATGCCCCTACCCCTCTCCAGGTCTGCGTCATCACAGAGACCCCCCCCCCCCCAACTGCCAGGCTCAAGGGACCCTCTGTCCCTCGGGGGCATGTGACGCAGCACCATGCCCTCCTTTTTCCAATTGTTCCTTCCTTGGTCCTCTCCTTGCTCTGCCCAGATCCTGCAAGTGTTGGATGCTCTCTACCCAGCCCCCTTCGTCTGTTACACAAGCTCACAGACAGTTGAAACTGCATGCCCAATTAAACTGCTTTCCCCCCAGGACATGCCTCCATCCATGAGGCTGTGGTCTCCCCAATATCAAGACCCTTGTCACCCAATCCTCACAGCCAACTGCACAACAGTCCTCATTTTACCAGCTTCCTCTCAAATTCATGCTTTCCTATCCATCCCTCCCCACCCCAGCTCGGATCCCCATTTCACCCAGGACAGGGAGTGAGGGAAGCCTCCTAACGGGGTCTTGACTTCCAGGCACCCCCACCCCCACTGACCCACTTTCTACACTCCAGGCCAGAGTGTCTGATCTCACCCTGCCCACATACTTCCGTGGCTGCCCACCACCCGGCTCCAACAATCAGCCTTCAGGTGTGCACGATCTGGCCTCAGCCTTGTCTTCTGCCACTCCAATCCCGAGGACCAGCCTTCACTTGTCACAGCCCCTTACTTCTGTCTCTAGCTTGCTCTATTCACATTTCCAGGACAAATTTGCTACACTGTGCGGTAATCCCGTTTGGCTGTCTCCCCAGGTGGACCTGAGCAACTTCAGGAAGATCTGCCTGCCCTAGGGTCTAAGAGCGCCCAATGCACAAGAAGCCTACAAACATCTGGTCAATCTCTTTCCATTTATAACTGTGGAAGCTGAGGCTCAGACACGTAAGGAAAGGCTGCCGAAGTCACTCAGAAAGAGTCCTTTACTCTTTGAGGAAGAAGTCAGGAAGGAAGATGTTCGCAACCTCAAGAGTCAAGAAACCCGAGCCTTCCCAACACCAGCGCTCACACAGGCACCTTGCCACACCCCGCCCTGAGCACCACTTCCTACATCCCAGCCCCCATTCCAGGGGCTTCAGACAGCTGTGCTCAGGTCAACACGAGCACGCGACTATCCGTGCAATCTCTCCTGCCCTTGGAAACCACAACTCACCCCCTCCTCTGCAACGGACCAATACATTTCCACAAAGGAGGTGCCTCAACATCAAGCCAATTCTTGATTTAAAAATGCACTGTAGTGACTCATTGGTTGTACGTGCGCTACGTACACTTGCTGTTCTTTCTTTGCATATGAGAGACTGGGAAGATGGGACAGTGTGAATTCTCAGAAGAGGGGACAAGACCTAAGGGGTACGAGTCACATGTAACAAAAGGGGCCAAAAACACCAAGGTGGTGGCCCTCCCGCATTCCTAGTTAAGTCATTAATTTAAGCAAGGAATGTATTCCCCCCGCCCCAGACAGTAGAAAGAAACTTCATCCCAACTCAAATTTTCACTAATTCTAATAAAGTTCAAACTGTGGCTTAGAAAAAAAAAAAATTAAATATTTTTCCAGTAACAGAATACTCTTAGTTTTTGCTCACATCTTTTTTTTTTTTTAAATCCTCATTAAAAAAAAAAAAAAACCCATGTACTTCAATCCCTACTGACATTTACTGGAAACAAAAGTATGCTACTAAAAATAATTTAAGCTGTTTTTACTGCATTTCTGACCTAGAAAAACTCAGAGTCCTTCAGTTACTTTTTGTTTTGTTTTCTTTGTATGAGAAAACGAACATGTTTTAAAGGTTATGAATCTCACTGAGTTGTACCATCTGGAAGTCTTCAGGTCTGTCTCACTAAGCTGTTATGACCGGAGATGCCATATTTACAGACTCACACACAACACACCACCCCTACAATGAGCACACTCGTGTGCCCCTTACGTGCTGGGTCACATCCAGGACCAAGCATACAAAAATAAATAGTGCTCTCAGGCAGCTCATGTGTCTCCTCCCAGAACACTGTCTGAGTGCACGTCATCAAATGGATTAGGCGTGTTTACTCCCTGTAAGCGCAGGTCACACACTGCAGATCCTGACCATACCCAGGAGTGGACTCCACAGCCCGCTAGCACGTGGTCCCTGCTCTCAGGCAGAAGCCTAACCAGCAAGAGGAATCTTGCCAATACAGAAGCACAGTTGAACCACAGAAGTTACAACTGTGCCCCAGGAAATGTCCAGCCACAGAGACACAGTCCATTTCAGGAACCGGAGCACTATCCACACTGAAGAAGGGCTTTCCAGTTTACAAAGTGCTTTTCACAGTTTCTTAACCGTGCATCACAGCTACGGAGCCAAGGTGCTGCCTCTGAAAAGTGAAGCCGTCCAAGGCTCAGACAGGAGCAGAGAGCTGGGGTGCCCATTTCTGAACCAAGGCTTCATCAGCTGCCATCCGTCCCCAGCTAGATTCGGATGAGTTTACCTTCCTAAAATCCAACCACTGGCACAGACACACCTGCGGCCCATTTCTCTGGTTGGGCCTATTTCTCCTGTCTCCATGATACCTATCACTTCCAGAATATTTGCCATGGGAAACAAGGGAAACTGTCCACAGCTTGCGTTACCAACCTGTATTAATAAAAGCAATGGGAAAACACAATGGTAAACATATTCATGAAATATGTGACTTCACAAGATATTTCTTCCTTGCTTCTGGCTTTTAACAATGAAAATACTGACAACTCGTGGGAAGGTGTGTGGAATATACAATCACAAGTTAAAGCTCTAATAGTTTTCCGAGCTGAGCCGGGAGAGTTCCCAGCAGTTTTATGCCCTCAGGAAGGAAAGTCTCCTACCAAAGAGGATAGACTCCCGCCCAGCCTCAGTCCTCGGAGAGATCCTGGATTCATTTTTATACTTCACAGGGAGTCAGTCCCAAGTGTAAACTGCCAAGACAAGCAGGACTCACGAACCAAGCACCGGAGAGGACCCAGCACAGGCCAAGGTGCACACAAGAGCACGTGCGCATGAGAAAGGGACAGAGTGGTGTGCAGGCGACGGCCACTTTCCTGGGACTGTTAGCTCCTGGCCCCAACAGGTGGATAATGTTCTGAGATGAAAACCAAATGCTGAACAGCCCACACACCTTCATCACGGTTAACACAGATGACTCGGAAAATTAATTCCAGTATCGCCCAGAGAGCAAGTCTCCATGAGGTCCGTTTCCCCTGACCCGTGCTGCAGGAGGAGTCTGATGCAGATGTGCAGGGGAGGAACAGGGGTAGGCAGGGAGGGCTCCGCACCCCGAGCCACCGCCCACCGGGCAGGGTGCTTGGCAAGCCTGTGCTGCGGAGATGGGGGGCGGTTCTCAACTCAGCCTCCTCCACCATGGGCGCTGTGAACATCCGCTGGATAAGTGACAGCCCAAGAGGAGGAGGATCTGGGAAGACTTCACCAGAGAGACGCCCCTGAGCTGCTCGGCGGGGACCTCGCAGCTCAGTGGGGAACCCTGCCCCAAAGCCCTACCCCATGGGAAGACCCCAGCTCCTCTCCAGCTGTGGCCATGCCAGCCAGCCCGAGGCAGGCCAAGCAATCCTCCCCACCTTTCAGGTGCTCCTACCTTCTCCAGCCTTCCCGGAGACATGCAGCTTCCCTCTGCTTGTGAAAACCATGCCTGACGCCCAGGACTGCACCTGCCGCCGCCCCCGCCCCAGGCCGCGCGCAGCCACCTCTCCCCGCCTGGCCACAGAGCACACAGTTCTGTTGGGAAGGCGTTTCCTGGGGTGTCTGTGCTGGTCCTACCGCTGCCCTGGGCGGGGGGGGGGGGGAATCCTTGGGAATGGGAAGGCCACCCCTCCTTTCTCATCCAGGAACACAGCTGGGGGAGGGAAACGGCGGGTCCAAGGCCTGCACAGCCCCCTGAGCCCCCCACCGACGCACCGGTGAGTCGGCACCAACCGGGCGAGTCCCGAGGGCAGGGCAGCCCGAGCCTCTAACCCAGTGTCAGGTGACGTAGGCGATGAGTGTTTGCGGAACTGCCGCTGCTGACTCGGCACACGTGCTTAAAAATTCCATTTTTAGAGCCACATCTCAATCAGTGAAAGGGAAACGTAGTGAATGAGTAATCGACTTCCTGTATGAGTAACTGGGTCACAGCAACCAGGAAGTTTCGGTGTTTTTCTTACAGACGCCATGGAAAGCGAGCCTGTCACTGCTTCTGAGCGAGTGTTCTGAGGGACGCCGCTGGTCCGCCTCAAGAAATCCACCCCTCGGGGTGTGGACTGTCACCAACTTTTCCGAGGAGGGTCCCAGACCAGGCTGTGTGACACGTGCCCCGTGCATGATCTCCTGGCAGCCCCCTTGCCAGGGTGGGACCCTCGTCCCAGCCCTCCCCCTAAGTAAGGGATGGGCACACAGGACAAGAACCTGGGGTGACCAGAGAAGAAGGGAAGGCTTGCGGAGGTTCTCCCGTGGGTGGGCGCCCCGGGCAGGGGGGCGGGAGGTGCTGCAGCAGTTCACTGCCCATCGACACAGTCCTGTGTGATGACAAAGTGCCAACAGTGACCCTGCTAAGAACCATCTCTCAGGGCTTTTGCTTACCTCCAACTTACTCCCTCCAGCGTGGCAGAGGACTACAGACTCTAACCCTGGCTGTAAAGACAGGCAAGCCGGCACAGAGACCCTGTGGCCCCCGGGTCTCAGGTGGGTCCCCAGGGAGCAGTTTGAACAACGCTGGGAAGTTCCCTGCCTTCGGCCACCGAAATGCTCCCAGCAGGTGGGCCTAAGTCCAGGAAGTGCCGAGGAGGGCAGCAGGCTCCGGGTTCACAGCCCACCACGGAAGCTGCTGGGGCAGCACCTCCTGGCACCCGACAGACGCAGGGGAATGGCCAGCAGGGCACAACTGGCCGTGCTGCAGGTGGGCCAGGCCGGGGCACGGCCTACTGGGGAGATCTCGTGGTTTCAGTACAAACCAGTTTCAGGCCCATGTGAGAGGGTTGTCCTAACCCTACAGAGAAGCCCGCAGTTCAGGCTTAAACCTACAGCTTAAACCCACGCAATCACCTTTCCTCTCTCCCACCTGGAACTGGGAGGTCACAGAACCAAGGATCCAAGGTGATATTCTGACCCGTTCACTATGGGGACGAACGCTGCGAGAGCAGAGCACAGTTTCCCGGGGGAGACGGTGTGAGGGGCATGGAGAAGAAGCGAAGGCTTGCGGAGGTTCTCCCGTGGGTGGGCGCCCGCGGCTACACCAGCCGCCGGCCCCACGACGGAAGGCTGCCTCACACACAGCAGAGCCCCTCCAAGAGGAGGGAGGCGGCTCCCTTCCAGAAATCTCACACGCGTGTTACCTCGTTCAGGACGTACCAGATACTTGGGAGCCTGTGGGTAGGGGCCACCGGGCATGCCCCACTCCTCACCGGCCTTCTCCACTTAACTACAGATCACGGAGCACTTGCTAAAGGGGCCCCTGTGGGTGACAGCCCGCTGAGCGAACGGGTCTGGCTTCCCTGTCTGTAATGATGGACGCTGTGACTGCTTTCATATAGCGTAGATTTTTCTCTGATATCAAAATACACACTTATTACAGAAAATACAGAAAAATACAAAGAAAATAAAAGTTGCCTGAAATGCCATCAGAGATAATCCCTGTTAAAACGTCAGTCTTCTACATACACACATAACACACAATGTGTGCAACTATGCAGATTTATCCCTGGCTGCTTTCATTTAACATTCTATTATGCAATTCTCCACAACGAATCTTTAATGACCACATTCCTCACTGAGCCATCTCCTGCTGATGCATTTCAGTGGTTTCCAAATTTTCACTTTAAAAATTAAATGCTGTGCTGAAGACCCACGTAGGAACATCTCTACCTACATCCGTGGAGAGGAAGCAGGGGGCCAGCCAGAGGGCTCAGCGCGCGGGGGACCACCCGCCACAGCACCGGCCCTGGGGCTCCCACGGCCGCCCACCATCTCTGCCCTCTCCCTGGTGCTCCTTGCCCACCCTTCCACCCGCACACTGAAAACACAGCCGTCCAGACCCATCTTCACCCCTCGCTGGCTTGGGCTCCAGGCTCCCAGCCTCTAGAACAATGGACTTGCTGACCAATTAATCTCCTAAATCCGACCCTAGGCTGCAGGCAGTGCCCAGGCCATGCACAGCTCCGGCCCCCAGGGAGCGCAGGGTCTGAGAGAGAGAGAGGCAGGTGTGCACAAACGGGAACAGGACTGGGGGCCTGAGTCCAGATTCCGGGCCTCAAAATCTACAGGACCAGCGCCTTCTGTGCCCCCCAGTGCTGCTGCCGAGCCCTGCCCTGCCCTGCCCACCCGCCACAGTTCACCATCTCTGCCCTCCCAGCTACCCTGCCCAACAAGTCAGAGGCCTCCTGGCCATGGGCACACCATCATTTCAAGGCTCAGCTTGGGACCTGTGTTTACTGATGCCCCACACAGCACACCAGGCCTTGGGGTGTCCTGGGCTCCATCAACCACCATGCTTTGTTTCAGTCACTTCCTGGTGTCCAGGCGACCACACGATGAGTGCCCTTCCAGGACACATCTCTGTTGGCCTCAGCACCCAGCCAGGAGCCATCCAAGTGTCCACCGAAAGAACCCAGGGGACGCGCGTGTGGGAGGCCAGGCCCGACAGGAATGAGGTACTGCTCCCCACTTCTCAGCTCCCCACTTCTCAGCTCCACTGCTTTCCCTTTCCCTAGTCCTTTACACCAGCACTCTGTGATTTTTCTCTCTCAGGGATGTCCTGGCTTCCTCGAGAGACACGTGAGCTCCAAGGCCCATCTCTGCCTCAGGATGAAGCCACACACACCAGGCGTGGCGGGCAAATTCGGAACCCACGGCGCTGCCACCAGGCAGCACGCACCTGCTTCCCTGTCCTGCCTGCCCGTCTACCGTGGCCTACATCCAGGCAGCTGGTCTGGCTTCCTGAGGTACAAGTCCCGCCACCAGGTGTCCCCAGGACCAGTCCTGACCAGACCGAGCACCCTGGGCCAGCGCCCTGATGGTGAGACACCCTGCCCACCATCTAAGGACCAGAGAAGCCCAGCCCTTCGGAGGGAGGACCAAGGGGAGCATGCACCCCGGAGCCGGGAGGTCTCAGCCCAGGATCCACACAGCCAACTCGGAGGGTCTGTGAACTTGGACTGAGCTCTAAATGAAATGTAGCGGTCCTTTCCACTATGAGCAAGGACAACCAACCACATCAGTATGTACCTATGACACAGGAAAAACACAAGGACTCCCCTGTCACACGGCAGCTGTTAACAGGTACCGCAAAGTGGGTTTAAACTCACTGCTACTTGGGGGCACCTGGGTGGCTCAGCTGGTTGAGCATCTGACTCTTGGTTTCAGCTCAGGGCATGATGTGAGAGTCATGGGGTCGAGCCCAGAGACAGGCTCTGCACTCTACTTGGAGTCGGCCTGGGGTTTCTCCATCCCACCCCCCCCCCCCCAGTTCGTGTGCACTCTCTCACCCTCTCCCTCTCTCTCTCAAATAAATAAAAAATCTTTAAGCTCACTGCTACTTCAAAATCAAACGTGGTAACATTTGTTTTCTTATTTTAAGTGTATTTCAACATGACCGGCTTTCCTCATTATCCTATGTGTTTTGTTCTGTGCCTTGAAAAACGTTATTCTGGAAAGGGATCCACCCATAACCTTCACGAGACTGACAAAGGGGTTCATGACTCCAACTGCGTGAGAACTGCCTGCTCTAAGGAGACGGGGTGGCCTCATCTCTGAGCAGAGAAGACAGTGTCTCAGTTCCCAATAACGTCACAAAACCTCCCCGGTTTGTGGCGGTGTGGAGGGTGGGCGGTGTGCCGGTCCTCGGACAGGGAGGGCCCTGCACACAACACCACGCCCTGCAGGCCCGAGAACTGGGATTTCCGTCTCCGTGGCTGCCCCACAAGTGCCTGTCCCTGATGTGATGTGAGCTCATGATTTACCGGCTGCCATGACAACCGGTCTCCAGGCTCATCACACAGGCCGCCTACCAGGCAGGGGCTCGGCGTTGGGAATCAGAAATCTGACATCCTGCTAAGGCCTGACAGCATGGCCTTGCGTTTAAAGCGTGAGGCCAATCTGTGTCCCAAGACCCAACCTGGACGTGGTCTCAGGACCTCACCACTCTGTCTATTCACCTAGAAGTAAATCGGGGGAAGAAGTGAGCAGTCGCAAGTTATCTGGCGACCGGCAGAGAAAGCCCGCAGCAGACAAGCAAGCATAATTGTTCAGAGAAGCTCTTGATTTCTGCTATTTTCTAAATACTGAAGCACATGGAACTGAATTCTTAAAAAACCTGCGGAACCCGTAAGGCCTGGACGCCGGCGGGCAGATGCGGGCTCACCGCGGCCTCGGCCCACCCCCACACGCCCAGCCTCCTCCTGCCACCCAGCCGCCCGTCTGCCTCACAACCAGGACAAACGCAAATGTCTCGGCGCCTGCTTACACCATCAGGCCAAGATCAACACCCGTGGCCACTGATGACACATAATAAATAGTAGCAGAATTTGGGGCCAGAAGTCACCTTGGAAACCGATGGGAGAGAATAACTCACCCTTTCCCCCAAAACCTGCTCTGAGTCACGGACCGTGAGCCTGGCTCCAGGCGGGTCTGGGGGCTCTGCCTGGGGGAGGGCGGAGAGAGAGCGCACAGAGAGGGGAGCGTGGGACTTTCCCCACCCCCGCCAGTGTTCCTTTCACGCCATCTCACCGGAGCCCAGAATCTTCCAAAACAAAAAGACCTACCTGCGTGACTCCTCACCCCTGGGTGACTTAAATGTTCCTCAAGAAAAATCTAGCTCACAGAGTCATTAAATAAACGCAGTCTGGCTCTCAGTGACTGGCAAGTGAAGCACGTTCCAGGCTCTGTATTGACTGACTGTGGGGCTGGCACAGGGCATCCCTCCAGGAAGGAAGCCCAGCCCACCAGCACCCGCATCTCAGCGGGACCAGGATATTCAAAGATTTGCCATCAAACACCATGAAGCTATTGTCAAGCTCCTTCCAGAACCTCGAAGTGAGCATTAGTATTCAATGTCATGTATCCTCCAGTTTCCTTTTAGAACTCTGTTTTCATTATATTGGGTATCAGCCAGAAACGATGACAAAACTAAAACAAAAGAAAGTGACAAAAATAGCTCAGCCCTGCCATGCCACAATGGGGGCCAAGCCCGGCATCAGCTCCTTTGGGGCTGAGTGACTGGTCAGGACCCCCAGCCAGGCAGTGGCCGAGCGGGACCACCACCCAGGTCCGTGTGTCTCCTGTACCTTTGCTTTCACCATGGGCTAAAAGAGGACAGGTTCTGACCGCTCCCCGGGGCACAGACCAGAAAGCAGATGCCGTCCGACCAGCACTCTCCTGCTACAACCAGGACATATGGCTGCCACTTGGCGAATCCACCTGTTGCCTATACAGGCCGGTCTCGCCTATGGCCACCCAAGCCAACGGAACTACAATAACACAATCACGGCAGCCTTTCTGGTGAACTGAATGGATGCATTCTCAGAATGAAGCGCTAAGAATGCAGACAGAAACATCTGCTCCTGTCAGCTGGAGATAAAACAACTACACGCTCTCTGCAAAACTGCAGTGTTAGACCCGGGCGACCGACGAGCCAACTGTGAGGGGAAGAAACAGACACCCCAAACCAAACCTCGCCCGAGTTCCCAGAGAGATGGGTTTTTGTCTGGTCAAATGCCAAGGCAGGGGGCTTCTGCTCCCACATCCAGTGCAGGCACACGGCCGAGAAGAGCCCAGCTGGGACGCAGTCCGTAACTGCCAGCGCTCAGCCCCAGCCCCAACCTCCGCAAGCCCACCTCCACTTGGGAGCTCCCCAAGCTCGCAAGGGCACACCGAAAGTAAAATGGGACACGAGGGGGGACCCAGCGGTGGACCAAGGCTAGCAGGTGTACATAATCACTGCCTAGGAGGAACTCCATTCTCAGCACACTGGATCCAGGCATCTGTGCTCAGGACGCAGGTGGCCCCGCCAGGGAGCTTCATCGGGACACTGAATGTGAGCCCAGAGGGCAGGGGGCTCAGGAAACACTCCACAGCTGACGCAGACCATCAGGAGTCCCTTTCTCCAGCATGAGGATGTGCCCACACCCGAGGGAGGCACTCACTTCCGCCCCTCACCCTTGGCAGGTTTGCTCCGCACCTCCCACTATGAGGATGAGGAGAGACAGAAGAACCCAGACAAAACCCTAGGTAGGCTCCCAGGACAAGGTGGGGGAAGGACAGTCCTGCACGGAAAGAAGCCAACCATGGAGTCAAAGAGCTGTTCTCTTGAAATGTGTCACCTTCATGCAGGCCACAGTTCCTGTAAGTCTTTTCTTTTCTTCCTCTCTTGGTAAAAAAAACTCTCTGGGAAATTCCAATCTGTCACAGCCTGGTTCTTGGCAACACCCAAAGAAATGGCCCTGGGAGGCAACGGGGAAGAGAGAGAAGCCAGTCACTCCGGGGGGGCAGCGGTGAGGGGGCGAGGGGCTGGGCGAAGCAGGTGCTCCCAGGTGAGGGTGCGGTCCTGGCAGGTGCCCAAGGCGGGGAGGGGAGGGGTGCGTGGGGGAGGCAAGCCAAGTCAGCAGGAAGATTGCTACTAAACTGCCTCACTCAACTTTTGTGCTTGAATGAGTAATACTCCAAAAATATTTTAACCTCATTTTAGTGAGCAATATAGCATGCATAAGAATATATGACACATATGTACAGTTTAGGATTAATTATAAAACAAACATCCAACTACCCTCATGCCAGTGACTAACAAGATTATTCTTTATCTTCATTGCAAATTCAAAGTAACTTCACCCACAAAGAATTTTTAAATAGGCTTTTGTGAACCTCCAACCATCATTTAAAACACTATTTCTTTGAGAAATGGTTCCCCAAAGCCACCCCTGTGATCTGCAAAAAGAAAAATTTCCCATAAAAATTGTTGTAATAAACTTTCCCCCATGTCAAAGATATCCCCTCTGACCTAACCCCATCTGTCTTTAGTGAACAATATTACAAATACTGTAATAAAAATAAGGAGGAATTAAAGAAATACTTATAAAACATAAATTATCTCCCACCGAAACGTCCCCCAAACGGCTGGTGTGAGCCCCACCCGCGGCTGTCCTGCTCTGTGGACCAATGGTTCTTTGACGCACTTGTCAGAAAAGTTAGCCACGCACTTTACAAAAGCTCGGTGAATACACGAGACTATCTATCCTATGGCGCCTTTCCCTCTCCACGGCACTTACCAGTTTTGACTTCCTATTTATTTTGTGATTTATTTTGTGATTCTCTGACTACTAATTGCCTCTCCCACTAGAATGTAAGCATCACCAGGGCAGGGATTACGTCTGGTTTTGTACAACCGTTGAATGAATGAATGAACTGATGAATAAAAGAATACCTCAGTGCCACACTCACTCTCCGTAGAAACGACTTGTAACTCAATGCCAAGCGTTTTATGGCAAAAACATGAAGCATTTACGCAGACTATTATTCCATCTTCTGCAAGCTGTCTCCACCATTTCGACTCAAGAAGCTGCATTTATCAAGCGCCTACCACACTCGGGGTGCACTCCAGACACCTCCTCACCCATCCTTGCATCCACCCTCCTGGGCGCGAACTGCCTTCGCTTCACAGACAGGAACCAGGGTTCCCTGGAGGGTGACTCGGTGCCAGGCCAGCGGACCGCAAAGACTGTGGCCGGCCGAGCCCTCTGCCAACATGGCCCCTGGAATCAACCAACCTCCCTCACAGAAGAGTTCTTAGGACATCTCTCATACTTCAGGAACGTCTTTTTCCCCAAAGAACCTAAATCCTTCTTTTTATCACCCCAAACGTACAAGAATCTAACCTATCACCTTTCTGTTCCCATCCCTCTTAAGCAGAAAGTTCAGAATTTTGTGCTCTTTGACAGTAACGAATCCATCCCAGTTACCAAGGACATCTCTCAACACCAACAGAAAATGTGTAACTACCCTTTCTAGTGCGTGTATTAGTTTAAGCTCTCCCACGAGACCTTAGGAAGAAATGGGACTCCTGGTGCGCCATGCACGCTGCAGAAGCCTCCACGTGCACCTTCTTGTCTACTCCTCACCGCGGGTCAGGCACGAGGGACCCCCAGTTTACAGAGGGGACACCGGGAAGGCTACTGACAGGCACAGCTGGGCTTGGGGCAGGTCCTGCTGCTAGCAGAGCATGTGAGCTCTGCGGCCAGGCCAAGTCGGCCTCAAGTCCTTTGGAGATAGTGGGTATATTGAAATCAAATGAATTTTTTAAAAGAGGTGGGTGACCTAACAGTGCATAATAACGTAGGTCCCCCAAATTCGTTCAATTAGCCCTCGGCACCACGTAACTGAGGTCTGTGTGCCCGGCCCCATACGAAGCATTTCATATACACCAACTCTGTCTGATTCCACTCGTGCAGCATTTCCTGAGTGCCTACTGCGTCCCTGTCCTCAAGGCGCTCAGCTCCGAAGACGACAGGCAGAGAACCACGAGAGACAGCAGGAGCAGCCGTGAGGACAGTGCAGGTGGGCTGAGACAGCATTTCAGTCGTGGGATGAGAGAGAAGGAAAGCCGGCACAGCTCTCTGAATATCTGAGGGGAAAGTTAAGGTGCGCTCCCTCACATCTTATTACAAAACAAATTCCAAACGGATACAAACTGTAATAGCTAACGTTTCTAAGTGAAACAAAGACAACCAAAGAAATACTTCAAAATTTAATAACGTATCATTTGGGAGTCAGAATGCTCTCTTTCTTGGAGCCAAAATGCAGGGGTCACAAAAGATGAGTCTGACTACATAAGATTTTTAAAGCTTCTCTGATTGCTCAACAAATTCATAAAATTTTGTGACAATAAATTCACAAACCTGAAAATGTAAACCTGAATAAACAGAGTTTATATAAATTACTAAAGATTTGGGGCACCTGGGGGGCTCAGTCGGTTAAGCGTCTGCCTTCGGCTCAGGTCATGATCTCAGGGTCCTGGGATCGAGTCCCACATCCGGCTCCCTGCTCCGCGGGGAGTCTGCTTCTCCCTCTCCCTCTGCCTGCCGTTCCCCCTGCTTGTGGGCCCGCTCTCGCTCTGTGAAATGAATAAATAAAATCTCTAAAAAAAAAAAAGGTAAAATAAATTACTAAGGATTTAAAACTCCCACAGGAAAATGGGCATCGAATATGGCTGGGGCTGATAGTATGTGTAGGAAATACTAGTAGCCAACAAAGAGAAAACATCTCCAGCCCTCTGTCGAAAAAATGTGAATTAAAATTGTAAATATTTTTTTGCCTGATACTTACAAGAGCTTGGAAAAAATGATCACTCTCATTTAAGCTTGATGGTATTGAAGAAATCTTTTTTGAAGATTGCTATTGAAGAAAGCTATTTCAGAAATCTTTTAAAATCATGTGCCCTTTGACGGAGTAACTCAAGGTGTAGGCCTTTATCCTAAAACACGCAGACACCTATCCACAGAGCATTCATCCTCTGTAACAGAAGACAGAGGGTGGTATGAATGTTTACCTGTGGAAAGCCTACTGCACTAATTTACCGACACCGCACCTCTACACCATCACATGGGAAGATACCCTGTCTGGCTTAAGTGCGAGGAAGCTCCAAAACGGTGTCTGGTGCAACCCCATTTGTCCCATATTTGCACACGCACATTTGGTGTCAGAAGGGGAAATTTACAGAAGCCTCCTAAAACTAAATATCCACAGGAATTATTTCCAAGTGCTCACATTACAACTGATCTTCCTACTCTTCTTGATGCCTCTATTTTTTTTAAGTGGGCACATTATATTTATCATTAGAAAAATAATAATAAAGCTACCTTTTAAAAACTGACAAAAGCAACTACGAACAAAATCTGGGAGCGGATAAATGGGTGTTTACTATTCTATTTTTCTCTGTTCGATATTTTCCAAAGTTAAATAAAAACTAAGAGGTAAACATAGTCAGTACCTCACTTAACAGACATCCAGAGAGATTTAAAAACTTGCCCAATTCAAGATTTGAGGCAGGTCTGTTATGATTCCCATGTATATGTGAAGCCCCAGAGACGCAAACAGGTGGAGTGGCGGGCGCCCGGCTGGGCAGAGACGCTCCATCGTCGGTAAGATGGGCAGCCATGTGCCACCTGCCAGTGCCGCCAAGTGCAGCATCTGACCCCGGCCCCACACTGCAGCCACGAGGCCCTGTCCCAAGGAACCCCTTGGTGCCTGCCAGTCCCTGGGACTTGCCCAAAGGCACCCCACAGGGCAGGGTATAAACCCACACATCCTTGTCCCAAAACTCCTCATGCTCTTCTTCCTGACTGCAAGCTAGCAGGTTACTTCAAGTACAAGATTAAAGCCATGATTTGGATTTTCTATCCCAGATAAAGGGAACCCATACTGAAAGTGCATAAAAGAAAAAAACCTCAGAAGACCTATTTCCACTCATTTCTAAATGTGCCCCACGGCCCTACCTCAGCAGGGACCCCACTACTTTGCACAGCTGTCTGACTCGGGATGGGGGGGAAATCCCCTGTCTCCCTCCCTTCACTTACATGTTTCAGTTTCTGAGGCGGCCAGAAACCGCCTCATTTACCTACACCCTTTCCAGCAGCATGCACGCGCCGAGGGTCTCGGTGCCGAGCACACACTGCCATTCCCCCCGAGGCTGCACCATTAATCCTGGGGAGTGTGGCACTGGTACTCAGGCAGGGTGGGGCCGGCCCAAGCAGCCCCCCAATCCAGCTACAGCCTTGACCACCAAATGCAGGTAGCCACCGGCATTTTATTTATTCTTATTATTTTTTAATGGAAAAGAAAACAGAATGCAGTGTCGCCTCAGGGCAAGCACCTTCCGTGAACATGCACGGGTGCCACGGCTTTTCCTCCCTGCTCTCCTGGCAAGCAAGGCATGGCCACCGAGTGGCTTCCGGGGCCAGGGCTCCTCTTTCCACGGGGGCTCACTCCTGACTTCAAGCCTTAACATGGGTAATGGCCTCAGAGTAAGCATCCGGGTATCTCCAGCGAAGGCATATCCACCGAAACCAGATCCATCAGTATTAGCTCGTGAGGCCCGGTGAATTTTGAGAGAACAGGAATCAAGAAGAAAAAAATGATATCTAAAAATTAAAAACCGCAACTTCAGTCTTGTCCCATGGGGCTACTGAGTGAAGTCTTAAGTTTTGCCAGTCTTGAAAAGAATAAACATCTACTTTTACCAGCAAGGTATCTCCCCGTCATCTGCTAACACACAATGTCATCTGCCCATCTGGGGAACTGACAGGTGACAATGGGCGCCCAGGCTGCAGGGCGCCTGTCCACCATCGAGTGAGTAATTCCATGTGGTCCAACACAGAAGGAAAAGGAGGAACGAGACCAGACAGCACGAAGGGCTGAGGGCCCCACAAAGCAGCTCAGCCGCTCAATAAGGCAACACGGGCAGAAAAGGGACATACACAAGAGTTCCCACAAGCCTTATGGAGGACAGAGTCAGGGGCTTTGTCAGACATTTTGAAACCATCACACCCCAAAAGAAGTATCTTAGACCAAGGCAGCAGGACTCGGCAGGATCCGCTGGTTTAGGTTCAGTTACTTGAGGCGTGACATCACAAAGCAGCTCCTTCTGATCCACCACCAAACCTAGAAGACCAAACCCGGCTTAAATCCTGACCTGCCGTGATGTTACATTTCTTCCTGTTCAGCCCCATCACTTCCACAGAACCTTATCCAGGACAATCCCCTGCCCTTCCCCATTCCCTGCCAGGCCTGACGGCTCCTCAGGAGAACACCTCCATCTCCCCATTCAAATGAGCCCACTAGGTGGCAGGACCCCCAGCGACCCTGGGCTCTCTGCGCACGGGTCACCCTGCACGCTGCAGCAAGCCCCCAACTCAGCTTCCACCTGCTCTCTCCCTCCCCAACCCGCCCTGCTCCTCTCTGTAACCTGCCCCTCCCTTCCTCCCCTAAAAACCAGAGCCACCGCGGACGTCATCTCTCCTGGAAACCCCGCGGGGCCCAGAGCCAACCGGAGCACCTGCCACCTTCTGGCGGGACAATCCTTCCCATGTGGCGGTTCACAAGACCCACCTCACTGCCTATTTCTCTGGCTCTGTGCTCTTGTTCAGTCCGTTCAACCAGAGCAACATGATAATAACACGCCACGTTCTCCAACCCACCCCCTCCTCTGTAACACCTCTATCACACATGTAGCTGCCGACACCAGAGTCCACAGGACCTTGGACTTCAGAGGTTTGCAGCCGAGCTGCAGGTCTTCCCACGGAACCGAGGCTGAGCTGTGGTGCCCGCCCTGTGAAGCTGGGTGGTCAGCTATGGGCTGCGCCTCTGCCACGAGAACCTGTGGTGAGGGGGCCCCCCATTCACAGGGATGTGCATTCACACCGCCTGTAAGGTACAGGCAGCCCTCTAGCTGAGAGTGTTCACACAGACCTAACAGTGGCCCAGCCAAACATTCCTTACGCTGTCTGAAAACCAAGACCCTCTCACGGTTTAGACAACAAGAGAAAACCCAGCAGACAAACCTGGCAACTTCGAAGGGACTTCTTGGACCTAATAAAGGTTATCCAATAAAAACCTCCTGAAAACAGCACTCCCACTAAAGCAGTATTAGACAGATTTCTTTTGAGGTCAGAACCAAACGGTGAGGCTTGAAATCACCACTTCAACAGACGTTAGCAAGGGCAGTAACAAAACAAAAAGAAACAACACGCCGTGAAACAAGACCGCGAAACCGCCACAGGTAGATGACACGGTCTCCCGTATAAAACTAAAATGAAATTCACAGACAATGGTTAGAACTAAATAGAATTCAACAAGCTTGCTAAAAACAAGACTCTAAAAATCCATTGCATTCCTACACCTGAACAACTACTAATTAGGAAAATTACTTTTACAAAGATGCCATTTACAAACAACAAAAACCACAGGTACGAAGGAGGGGCAAGGGTTGAATCTGCTTGAAAGATACCTCAATTAATTAGTCTTGTGCTCAGTGATCGCCTCTGCCATCTGGCCTCGTGTTAATGAACGTTCTCTGTTCAGACCCCTGCCACACACTGATAAGTCAGCACCACAGGGGGCTTAAAGATCCAAGAAATGTTCGCTTGTTCATAGAAAAAGAAGCCGGAGGGACGCCTGGTGGCTCAGACAGTTAAGCGTCCAGCTCTTGATTTTGGCTCAGGTCATGGTCTCAGGGTCGCAAGACTGAACCCTCCATCGGGCTCTGCAGTAGGGTGGAGGCTGCTTGAGATTCTGTCTCTCTCTCCCTCTCTTAAAAAAAAAAAAAAAAAAAAAGGGAAGCCAGATCCTGGGTGGTTACTTCCTACGAGAGTTGAGAAGGTGTGATGTTTAACTCTATTAGTGATATTGCTGAATTAGATAAGGATACTCCCCAGCAACGCCTCCCAATTATTATAATCTAAGTGCCAGGTGCCCAAATGGCACCTCACTTTTTCTGTAATGTTGGCAACACATCTGGCAAGGCAGGGATTTTCACCAATTTGCAGAAGAGACACAGACGGACACAGGTGAAGTGACTTATCTGAGGTCACACAGATCCATGGTGGCAGAGCTAGGACCTGGACTCAGGCACCTCTGATTCCAAAGTCTGGACCCTTCCAGGAGCCATAAGGCCTCCTCTGGCCGCCTGGCTGGATCAGGATGGACTGGAAGGGTAAGGAGCTCGTAGCCGCTGTAACGTGGGATGGCAGAGGGCTGAAAGCGCTCACACAGAATCAGGCTTTCCCATGCACTGTCGGTCAAGAACACCAGGCATCTGATGGACACCAGGCATCTGACGGCTATCCTGAGCCACTCAGCCAGCTATGAGGCTCTGCCTCGTAATGTGATGTAGGACCTAGCTGAGTGTTTTGAAAGGACAACACAGCAGCGGTTTTAAAGCAGCTCAAACCCTTTGCCATTGAGAGCTGGGGTCCACGTCCCCTCCCCTTGAGTCTGGGCAGGGTAGAAATGGAAATGATGGGGATTTGGGAGGCTGGGTCAGAAGAGGCCATGCAGCTTCCTCCCGCTCCCTGGGAACGTCTGCGTTCCAGATACTTCCTCCTGACACGCTTCCTCGAAGAACTCAGCCCAAGTCACACAGAGAGGCCAAAAGGGCACTCTGGCCAACAGTCCCTACTGAAACCAGCCTTGGCGTCAACCCAACCCGGGTGTCAGACGTGTGGGTGGAGAGGTCTCCAGATGGCCCCAGCCCTGAGCCACCCCCTCCCTCCCTCCCGGCTGAGGCATACTGGAGCAGGGAAGCAGCGTCTCCCGTCTGTGTCCAGTCCACGCTTCTGACCCATAGAGTCCATGAGCACAACAGTTGCTGCTTCAAGCTGCTCAGTCTGGAGGGCTTTTCCCACGGCAACAGGTAACGGAAACAAACACCGAGTTTCTGTGGTGCCATATCAACCAGATCTTCCTGGCCAAAGTGCTGCTCCCTGCAAGGGCCCCCCATTCAGTACAGTTTAGATGTCCAACTGCCACTCAGTCCTGTGACAACAAAGAAGGCCATACGAGCACATCTTAAATACCCATGCTGTCAAGGAAGGAGACCTCTGTCAATCACGTCCTCACCCAAGGAAATGGGGGACACTAACAACAGGCCTGGAAAAGCTGGGTCTCAGGCTGCCAACAGCACACAGCCCAACACAGGGAAGGGACGTCCCGCTGCAAAGCGCCCAGAAGAATCGGGCTTTCGGATGTGCTGCAGGGCTCACAGGGACACCTCTACCTACGGGCAGAAAGAAAACAAAACGAGAAGCTGGTCAGCTGAGCACAGGCGGGCTCCCCAGGGATCCAGGGTTGATGCAATGCTGGCCTGAACCTGGGCCCCACGTGTGACACCAACACCATGCTGCTGATTGCCCCCACACTTCTGTAGAGACCTCCGGCCTCCCGTGACCCCACCAGCAGCCTGTCCAATCCAGGCCAAACGTCCAGCACCTTCTTCCCACACCCTCCCCTCAGCTTCGGACTCAGGGAGGGCTTCACAGCCCCCAGAAGAGCCACCCCCCCCCAGGCCCCCACCTCTGTGAGCTTCTGTCATCCGGAAGAACTATGGTGTCCTCGCCGGGCCCAGCCCCCCACCTGCAGATCGGTGCCTGAAGTCAGGGACACGGCTCCAGCAATTCCTCCTTCGGTCATAACCCTCCCCTCTCCAGCGGGCTATTCCCGACAGGAGCCCAACACGCTGCACTTACTTCCATTTTAAACAAAATGAGACAAAGACCGAGAAAAGATGTTCTAAGGCATGAGAGACAAAAACACAGATCAGCCATAAAGCAACCCAGATGAGACAGAAGCTGACTGCAAAACTGCCCCAAAACCGAAGTAATACTGCCGAAGTGTGAAAAGAAAGTAACTCTCAACCTGGGAGTGTCCTCTTGGAGAAACTCTACAGAACGAGCACAAAGATGTTCACAGGTAAAAAGTGAACCCCAACAGACTCCAGGAGCAAAACAATCTTTGGCTCCCACTCTGTGCCAACCATTGATCCACTGGTTGTGTTCAGTTGCTTCCTAATTCTTCCCCAGCTCTTCAGGCGGACCGGTGTCCCCCTCACACAGACGGAGCGGCTCCTGCAAGGTCACCACATCACGTGGACAACCCTCCACCCACCTGTGCCACTGGCAGCCCCTGACGGTAAGCGGGTCGCTCCTTCTCTGTCCAGCGTTGGCTGCATCCAGCTGCTCCTGGTTCCTCCTACCTTCCTGCCTCTTAGTCCTGGACCCTGCTCACTAGCTCTCCCCATCCACCCTCCCGTGCACCATCCACAGCAGGCCTGTGGTGATCTCACCTAGCCAAATGGCTGCCAGCACTCTCCATATCCTGACCACCACTGGATGCCTCTCCTGTCCCTACGCCCCTGGGAACTTCCTGCTGCCCTCCAGCTGAGGTCCAGCAGACACCACAGACTCTACGTGTCCCAGGTCGACTCTTGCCGTCCCTCAGACCTGCTCCCCACGAACGCCCCTGCTCACACCACTGCCTTGCCCTCCCTCTCTCCCAATTCCGACTTGGTCACACTAGGTGGCTCCACCTCCTGTCCTGCCATTCTCTCTGCCCCTCCCCAAACCAGGCAGATCCCCGACTCCTCCAAACCCACCTGACAGAGTCACCAAGACCCTCTCTCTCTCTCTCTCTCTCTCTTACACACACACCCCGTGTCTTCATCTCAATCATCAGGCCACTGCTCAGGGCCACAACGTTGTCACCCCTGCCTTTCCCGCACGTCTAGACCATGTCTAAATCTGCCTGCCTCCACCTTTAAGACAAGTACCACGGACCTAGAATCCATCAGCTTCCCCCTCTCCACTGCGAGTATACCGGTCCGAACCCTCGCTACCTCCCAGGGGATTATTCCGCGAATCCTAACCGGTCCTCTCTCCACGCCCACCCCCACCCCCACCCCCGCGTCTACACAGCAGCCAGGGGCTGGAGGGCAGACTCTGCTCAAACCCACCGGAGGCATCCTGTCTCAGGGGAGGAGTGGGGAGCGGCGGGCTCCAGCCTCCCCGCATCTCCTGCTCTCCCTCTGCCCCCTGCCCCCGCTTCTGCCGGGGCCTTCCTCCCCCAGACGCCCTGCGGCTCGCTAGCTCCCAGGTCTGTGTTCAAGTGGTGCCTTCTCAGAGAGCCCTCCTTGCGCCATCGCCCCCCCCCCCCACCGCCGGCTCTGCCTGTCTCCACGGCCCTGCAGCGGGCGCCCGTTTCCTCCCTGGCCCCCCCCCGCCCCCGCCCCCACCCCACCCCCGTTGGTCAGAGCAGGGTGGCTAGGCCTGAACACCCAGGGAGACTCTCCGGGACTTTGTGCGGCCCAACGACTCCGTCCCTCTGTAGCCAGTGTTTTCTACAATGAACACAGAAGAATCCCCGCTCCTCTTTTTAAAGATTTTATTTATTTATTTGAGAGAGAGAAAGCACCCGCAGGAGCAGAGAAGAGAGGAGGGGCAGAGGGAGAAGCAGGCTTTCTGCTGAGCAGGGAGCCCGATGCGGGACTCGATCCCAGGACCCTGCGATCATGACCGGAGCCGAAGGCAGACGCTTCACTGGTGGACTGAGCCGCCCAGGTGCCCTGGTCCTTTTTTTTAAAGAGAGTAAGAGAGGTTAAAAAATCAATATTATGAAGGGAAAACTTCGGCTTCTGTTTATATCTTTTTTGTGATAAACACAGATTCTTTTTACACATCAAGATATTCCCGGGCTGGGTACCTGTGGGGTCACGTCTACTACGCTGCCACCAAAAAGGAAAATAAAAATACTTCCTCTCCTCGCAATATATTTAGCAATCAAGCACTTCCGCTGGGACTTGAGTGTAAGAATACTCCCATGTTTATTTGCAATTACAATCCCTCTATTTTGTGAAAAGTAGTGTTATTTTAACGTTAACAAAACAAGGCACACATTCAATAGTAAATATCATGGTGCTATCACCAAAACAAACAAACAAACAAATCCCAGAATGTTCCTTATCCCAAGAAAAGCATCTGAAAAGATTAAGTAACAGAAGCTTTAGCTTTGTTTCCAGTCAAATTTTCCTTCGTGCTTTAGCAAGGCTCCTGCCTCAGATACCTGTGGCTCAATCCAATCGGAGGGAGTGCTAATTCAACTGTAATCCCCTCACTTGGAATGAGTACAACTCCCTGAGGGGATACTTAAAAGCAAATTTACCAAATGAGAGACATCAGAAAATTCTCTCAATTTGTACAGCTAGATATTTGAAATGTCACTTCTAAATACCGGCATCCTGTAGAGGTACAATTTTTTTTTTGAGTCGGAATAATTAATTAGGAGTAAATTTGTTGAAAATCAAGCAGATAAAATCCCCAGGGCTGTTGGGCCTCTTTAATCAATTCTTCCATAAGAGAAACAAGCCCACAATTTAACATAAATAGAAATGTACTCTGCATTCTTCCAAAGACTGAAAAGAAATTAGTGATACTTACACCTATCTTAAATGATGGACTGTGCCAGATGCAGGACCCTGCACAATTATGGCATTTTTCCACCTACATCAGGCTCCAGCCACTACCTAGATGTTGATTCATCTGATATCTGTGAGGCAGGGGGAGGGGGCCGCTTTCCCCGGCACCCTCTGCAGCTGGTGAAAACTAGAGTTGAGGTCTCCTGTGTCCTGGTGGACCCTGTTTAGCATAAGGTGGGATCCTGATGTCACTTTTGGTTGGTCATGAGACAATCAAAAATGCACACCTTAACATGAAGTACGCTGGTACCTTCACAGCTCACAGCTGAGCTTGGAAATCTGGATTCAGGAATCTGCATAAAATGGACCATCTTAACCATCTCACAGTGCACAGTTCAATGGCTTTAGTGCCTTCACGGTGCTGTGTGGCCAGCACCACTGTCTGGTTCCAGGACATTTTCACCACCCCAAAAAGAAACCACACACTTCCTTCCCATTCCCTCCTATCCTCAGCCCCTGGCAACCACTGATCCACTGATCTGCTTTCCTGTCCCTGTGGATTTACCTACTCCGGACATCTCATATAAACGGACTCGTATATGTGGCTTCTTTCACTGAACACAATATGTTTGACGTTCATCGACGTGGTAGCTTTCACAGACTCCCCATGAGGAGCTCGTTCCAGGAACAAGCTCGCGGTCACACAGCCCACTATCCACCTGCTTGCCCTGGCCAACAACCAGGAGCGAGTATCTGGGGCTGCCTGGGGCTTTCGGAAGAACTGTGTGTTTGCACTTACTCCTGTAGGATTCCTGCCCTGGGGGGAGGAGACAGCATGGAGCCGCTGAGGGCCGCACCCCCCCCCGTCCCCCCCCCCCCCGCCAGGCGTCAGACCCATGAGAGCACCTGGCCCCGCCAGCCCACGGCGGCCCACAGCGGCCCACGGCAGAGGCTATCTGAAGCTACAGTTTTGGGGGCACTACGTAGATGATGCAGTGAAAGACACGCGTCCCTAAAACCACCGAGTGTCCAACATATGCTCTGCGCCGTGGGGAACATCGGAAGCAGACACGGCCCCATGGGCAGCAGCTCCTAGCCAGGAGTTAACCTCCGCGGAAATGACAGTGACACAAGCAGCCACGTTCAAGTGCGTTGGAATTCTTGGCTGACTGTGCGTACCGACACTAATTCAAACACACCAGCAATAAAAGCAATTCTGAGGCAAGCAGGAAACCAGGGCACTGACCATCTATGCGACGCTAAGGAGCAGCCTTAGGGACACACACTCTCGGACCTCCCTGTCCGTGATTCCACGTTTGTTAGCGACCACACTGAGGTATGTGTGGATAAAGGATGACCGGCAGGATTTCCTTCAAACTGCTCCTGTAAGGAAATAAAACTGGCCACGTGTTAATGCTGCTTGAGCTGAGAGATGAGTGCTTTAGGGGCCATCAGAATTTCAGCTTGCACACGTTAGGAAGTCAGAAGCTCCGCGGAAAGTCTAAAAGACGTAACAGCACAGGAGTGGATGCTCAGGGCGGGCAGGACTAGCCGGACGAGACGTCCGCCCGGGCTCTTCACGGGCTGGGGGCAGGGCACACATCTGGCCGCAGCAGGCGGTGTGGATGAGCACGCGTGCATCTTTTGGGGATGGGGATGGGGGTTGGGGGGGGGGCTGGGGCTGTCCCCAGGGGTTCGGGCTGCTCAGAATGTGGTGGCCAGCTTGGCCCCCACCGTGGCGCGAGGGCGAGGGCCCAGCGAATGCCGCCTCCGGCCACCTCCCCCCGGACTGTAGACTTGGGCGGGAACACCAGTGATGACACACGGCTGCCGAAGCTGAAAGGGGCCTTGCAGGCTATAGGGGGAAAGTGAGTAGCCTGCTCGGAGGCCTCCACAGCGGCCTGAGAGCGAAGCGAGAATGGGAAACCTCGTGGCTCTCATGCACAGGAAGCTGGCAGGGAGGCTCACCGAGGACGTCAGTACGGGGCCAGGCCAGTGAACTCCCGTGTGGTGATGCAGTGTCAAAAATAACGGTTTGCCCCACTCTGCTATTAATATTCCCTGCCTTCAAGTCTGCAAATATACTAAATATGACCAATACAACAAGTTATGCAGAATGTCCTCTTTTTAGGATTATAAATTGCTATGTTCACAGTAGAAATTTACAACTCAGACAGGCTTACGAAAAATACGGTAAGATGTTCCCACAATCACATACACAGCGAAAAAACATCAATGCACAATGTCCTTCCGAACATCAACTACATTTCGATTTGCCTAAAGGAAGCAGGCAGATTCCAGGGCGCCTGGGTGGCTCAGTCGTTAAGCGTCTGCCTTAGGCTCAGGTCATGATCCCAGGGCCCTGGGATGGAGTCCCACATCCGGCTCCCTGCTCAGCGGGAAGCCTGCTTCTCCCTCTCCCACTCCCCCTGCTTGTGTTCCTGCTCTCGCTGTCTCTCTCTCTCTGTCAAATAAATAGATAAAACCTTTTTAAAAAAATAAGTAAATAAAGGAAGCAGGCAGATTCCAAACTCTCGACGGGGGCTGGTGAGATCCCTCAGCAGACCGCTTCCAACACGAGGGGGCTCACACACAGGCACCTGCAGCTCTCACCGCCCCTCTCCCTTCCCACAAAGCGAACATGGACCAACTCTAACACCATCCAGAAGCTGATGCTCCCAGCACAGCATGGAAAAAATGGGAAAACTGCCCTGTATGTCCCCTGATAAGACTGTCACACACGTTTATAATTTTGGCAAAGCTTTAAAGCACAGAAAATTAAGAATTTTATAATTAAAATAATTGGAAACAACCCCAAATGTCTTGTCAAATGAATGGATAAAACAGAATGTGGTATATCCACGCAATGGAATAGGCGTCAGCCATTAAAAGGAAAAAAGTACTGATAACCTGCTACAACACAGAGGAACCTTGAAGATACTCTTAGGTGACACCAGAGGCACGGAAGTCCACATGCTGTATGATTCTACTCGCATGAAATGTCCAGAATGGGGAACTACATTGAGCAGAAAGCAGACTAGCGGTTGCCAGCAGCTGGGGGAGCGGAGAGGAGAGAGGCAGCCAATGAGTACGGGGTCTCTGTTCCGGGGGGATGACAAGGTTCGGTGGTCACAAACACCGTGAACTACTTAAGGCCACTGATGGCGTGCTGCAAAATGGTGAACTTTAGGTTATATGTACGTTACACGCCCTGGGCTAGTGTTTAATCATTGTGTGCTCTCAGCACTGAGCACCTTGACGCCCTTGCACAGGAACCAGGACTTTCCTTGGCAGGCTGCAGCGGGGAGTATGCCTGCCTCCCTGAGTTATCAGCACCAACACATCCTGCACATCTTTAACCACAACACATAAAAATACAGTGGTAATTTGGGGCTTCGTGAGCTAGATCTTGAAAAAATAAAGCTGTTGTTTTTTCGAGCGTTCGTGTTATACAAGGCAGGGCTAAGCTTCCGAACGTGGGTTTTGGCCTGTTCTTTCCCTCCATGAACACGCCTCCTTTCTGCCACTCAGCACACACTCTGGGGGTGCCCCCCACTGCATTCCAAGGTCAGAACACTGGCCCTGCACCAACCACTGGCCCCAGCAGCCTACGCTCCTCTTCCCATCAGCAGTGGAGCCCCGCCAGAGTCTCTGGGCCCTCCTCCCGCGGCCCCTCTGGCCCCGCAGGCTGCCTGCAGGCAGGGACACGGCAGAGGGCCCAAGCCAACGGCACTTGCCGAAACCCCAAGGAGCAGTCGTGGGCTGAGGGAACCTCGCCCAGAGTGGCTCGCTCGCTCCAGGAAAACCACGGAGTCCTCTGCTTGGCCAGGCGAGCGTCTGTGGTCTGGGGCCACTGATCTACCATTCCTGAAACACCCAGAAGTCCTAAATGCTCAGGGAGCCAGGTGAGAGCAGTAAGGGACAGACTTCTCTGCGGATTTATTACTTTCCAAACGCTCCAAAGAGTGATATTGGGGTCATCTGCTGGGTCACAGAGCAGAGTGTTCTGAATGCCCAAATGGTCCCACGGGCAGTCAGAGTGACCCCGGGAAGAGTCCTCCCATGCAGGACTAGCACAGCTGAACAGAGGAGGCGACCACGAAGACCTCATCCGTCCATCTGTCCATCCACAGCATCCAGTGCTCCTCCTTCTCACTGGTGCCTCTCCCTGTACCGTGACTTCTCTCTATGCCCACCAGGTGGGACCTGCTGACATCACCTCCCAGGGACCCCAGCCACTGCTGGCTGGTTCCATGAATGCTGACCGTGGGGGGCTCCAGCAGCACAGGGGTCAGGGAGGTGGGGTCAGTCTGTCCTGGGGGAATGAGATAAGCTTTTGACTGGACGAAAGACCAAGGCATTCTTACTTAGCTATTTGGCAAGGCTTCATGAGAAACCCACTTTGAGCAAGCAGATCCTGGAAAGAAGGAATTTCCATCAGCAGGAAATGCGTGTGCAGGACGGGCACCACGACCAGGGGACCCACAGGCAGCACAACCAGAAGCACAAAGGGCATGAGGGCAGAAGCGCAAGAGGCTGGCATGGGCCTGGTGAGGTCATACTGGGTCGTGACGCCAGGCTCCAGGGGCTTACAGTGTGTTCTATAAATAGCTGGCAACCTCTGCAAATGGCCAAGTAGGCAGAGTGACCACAGCAGGGCACAGTGGCCCCCTGCCCACTGCCTCTGCCCTCCGGCCGCTGCTCCGGCCACGTGGGGCTTGGAGAGCTCTGCCTGCCCTGTGGTCCCCATGGCGCCCGGCTCTGCTGTCCAACACCACCTCCCTAACCATCCTAACCACAGCCTCCGCGCACCAGACGCACTACCTATCTGTCCCCCAGCTGTTCGCCCCCTGCCCAGGTCACATGCTCCCCGAGAGCAAAAACCCTCTGTGTGGGTCTGCCTCTCCTCAGCATCTAGCACAGGGCTCAGCACATGGCAGGTAATCCAAACACCGAGGAAGGAAGGCACAGTGAGAGACGGCAGAGACACAGGTCAGGAGCACGGGGGGCCAACGAGCGGAGGGCCCTGCACCAGTCCTGGCAACAGACTGCAAGGTTTCTGTCCTGTCCTGGGGCCAGGGCTATGACAAGGCGGCACATCAGTTAGCAAGCTCTCTTCCAACAGTCTTCAAACACTCGGAGGTAAATGCCTGCTGGTTAAGAATCAATTAGAACACTTTCCTCTATGTGGGTCACACCATTCACTCATCTTTTTTCTAGAGCAGGTCAGAAGCTACTAGCAAAAGCACATACACACCATCCTAAACTGCTGCCACAGGGACCAAGCTTTACCTGAGCACACCCTCCAACAAATCCCCGAGTGGGCTTCTGGCCATCCCATGGGAGAAGGGGAGAAGACACTAAGTTTAAATACAGTGGCAACAAGGAACCGACAGGGTAGGTGGCAGGGAAGGGGCTCTCTTTCCATGCCCCAAGAAAATGTTTTTAACTAATTTTGGGTACTAGCCCGGAATGGAAGCCATTTCCAGACTGCTAGCCTCTCTCAGATGAACCCCCAACTCCATGTGTACTTAAATAACTAGGAAAACCCATCTGCATCAGCTGGTAAAGACAGAAGATCTCTCAACAGAACAATTTTACAAGCACTTCCACAAAAAGCACAAATAGAATTTGCCAAACTAAAGACACCGCTCAGTGAAGCTGCCTCTTTTCAAAAAGAAGTCTGTGAGACCTGAGGGGAGCCCAGCTCCTTCACCAACAACCCAAAAGAAAACACCCACCCAGCCCGATGGGCCCCATTTCCTTCCACACCAGAGACGGGGAGCCCTCTTCCTACCCACTCTCACCTGCTCCGAGGAGCAGGCCTCCCAGAGACCTGGCAGACACAAGCACAGCCCCCAAACCTCTCAGGCCCTCACTTGGCTGGTCAGGCCAGCCAGGCTGCACACAGGAACCCGCCCTCCAAAGCTGACCCCCTCCTGGGGCAGTTTCATTAAAACATGTTTGTAAGGCAGGATGCAGCTTAATGTAAGTGGGCTCTCTAACAGTCTCTGCCATTAGATATTCACACAGATCATTCCACAGAGGGAGAGAGAACAGAATTTAGGATTCTCGTAACTCAGCAATTCTCAGAGTGGCCCCAGGAATTCCTGGGGGGGGCCCAGGAGCCACTAAGGGGGTTTCCCAAGGCCAGAAGTATTTTTGTCCCAATACATAATACTCTCTGTACACGGAAGGTTCAAGAGCAGAAAACTGCAGGTGCTGGCTCCAATCGAGGCAATGGTTCAGCGCCAGAACACAGCTCCGCCGTGAAGGGGGGGGGAAGCCAGTTTACCTAGAAATGTTCTTACTGAAGCAGGAAAAAGCATTCATTTTATGAAACTCTGACTCTTCAGCCTCCTCATATCTGTGTGAGGAAACAGGAAGTGTGCGTCACCCTAAATGTGGTGGCCGTCTCGCCGTCTGGAGGAAAAGTACTGGGGTGAGTGTCAGGCCGGGAGCTGAGCTTCCTTTCCCAGGGAAGATGGCTCAGGTGGTGGACAGACTTCCTCAGCACTGACCCAGTGGCCTGCCGCTCCCAGAAAACAGCCCCCCCGTCTGCAATGATGCAATTCAAGCCTGCATGCAAAAATGCGAATGGTGGGAGACTTGTCACCACCATAAGCTTCAGGATTCCAGATCCTGAAAGACTTCTGCTAAGATGCATGGTGACATCCATGAACCGGATGTGTGTCTGTGTGCAATGACGCAGCCAATGTCTGGAAAACCCGCCCAACTCAGGAGAGCAATGCTGTCCAATGATGCTGCATGACCTCAGGGATCACACCCAGCTAAGCATCCAACCACACCACATCCCGCGTGGTCTCAGACCCCGCACTGCCACCAGCTTGTACGAAACTGCGACTGGGCACGGGGCGCCTGGGTGGCGCAGTCGGTGAGCGTCCGACTCTGGATTTCGGCTCAGGTCGTGATCTCAGGGTCGTGGGATCAAACCCCTTGTCAGGCTCTGTGCTCAGGAGTCGGCTTCTCCCTCTCCCTCTGCCCCTCCTGGCAGCTTGCACCCACTCCTGCTCTTTCTAAGGAACAAAGAAACAAAGAAACAAACTACTACTGGTTGAGTTTTGGTGTGGTAGCAAAGAAGAATATCCACAATTATCTGAAAAGGCTACTAAAATACTCCTCCCTTTCAGCTACATATCTGCGTGAGGCCAGATTTTTTTCCTTATACTTGAACAAAAACAACAAATTCCAGTAGACTCAGTGGGAAGCCAACTGCTGCTTGTATTTGGCCCAACCTTGAGATTTACAAGAAGTATGAAACAATATCGCTCCTCACTACATTTTTCTTTTTTTGGTTTTAAAAAATTATCTTTCATAAAAATACGATCTAGATAAACATATCAGATTTCTCATTGTCTTTATGGCACATTATTTTTTAGACTCCTTGGTTTAAATTTCTAATACGATGAGCATCAACAGAACCCACATGAACAAAGGGTCTTTGGGGCCCTTGATCATCTTGAGACCACGCAGAGGTCCTGAGGCAGAAGGCTTTCAGAACCACCGCCTGCACTTCTCATTTTGCGGCTCAGGCTGTCATACAGACTGTCTTGTGAAAACCCAGTGTCTCTGCTCAGGTCTCTCTGGAACGATGGCAACAGATGCAACTCTCACGGGCACGCCGAAAACCCCAACTGCTGAGGGGCCGCAGACGTGTGGGGCCAGGTTTCCGCCAGACGGGGGCCACAGCAGCGGCACGGGTTAGCTGGCGGAGGCCTGGCGGGCCCACCCCGGCCCGGCCGGCAGAGCTCCCGCCCAGCTCCCATGCCATGCCGCATCCCGCTGACTCGGGCGGGAGAAGGCCAGACTGCACCACATAGTCCTCTCTCTCTAGGAAACTGCCAACCAGAAGAGGGAAACAGGAACACAGAAAGTGTCGAGAGAACAAACACAGAGTTGATCATTAATAAACTTGGAAACAGTCCATGCTTGTTCCAAAGCAAGCGAAAGGACCCACGGTACACCTCAGTGCCTGAAGTTCATTTACAAATGTCTTTGGATTCACTGGGTTAGTATTCTCCTTCGATAGAAACCACCCAGAATGGAGAGGGAGGCGAGTACGCAGTCTGTGTGAACAGTGACCTGTCCGAGTCTTGTAATATAGGGACCAGTGCATAGTTCTGATACCGTTTTTTGGAGGGGGGAGGGGGAGGCTTTGGCAAATCATCACATTACCTCCAAGTTTATTCAGTTACTTCAGCTGAAACAACTATTTATCAAGTGCTCAACTCAAAAGCAGCAAACATCATTCACTTCAAAATACATAAAATTTCACCAGGGAAAAGATTTGCGCAAACAGGTGCTCTTCACCACTTCCAGTGAGCAAACAGCTTTCTCGCCCAGCTCCTAAGCTGGAGGATTACAGGCCTGATGACTGGTCCTCACCAGCCCTGGGGGCTCGGTCGGAGGTGATCCCAGCAAGAGGGGAGAGGAAATCATCTGCAGGCTTTTGGAAATGCTAAGAAGTCTGCCTTCCTATTTTATAGCTCAATCTTAAAACAACCCACCACCGAATTCAGGTCCCCTTGTGCCCCTGCACTAACGTGCCAACTGCACGCACAGACGGCAATGCCACCAGCCCACAGCGGAAACAGAGCTCAACGTGCGGATGCACTACCATGACACAGGCTACGTGAAGGTCAGTGCACAAACCACGGTGAGCAACATAAAGCACAGGCCAGGGGCACCCCAAACAGCCACCATGGCTCACTGGGCCACCCCCATAAGTGCAGCCCTTTTTGTTCTGATGTAAAAAGAGGGGGAGATCATCCAGGGATCCAGAAGCTCTGCTTCAAAAAGGGCCTTACATCCTATTACCCAATTCTGGTCATCATCCTTCAGAAAAGCATATAGAAGGGGTGCCTGGGTGGCTCAGTTGGTTAAACGTCTGCCTTCAGCTTAGGTCATGATCCTGGGGTCCTGGGATCGAGCCCCACATTGGGCTCCCTGCTCCACGGGAAGCCTGCTTCTCCCTCTCCCACTCCCCCTGCTTGTGTTCCCTCTCTCGTTGTGTCTCTCTGTCAAATAAATAAAATCTTTAAAAAATAAAAATAAAACAAAATACTAGAAAATCCAAACCCACTAGTTCCAAGTCAATTTTTTCTTTTTATTCCTTGGGGAAGTTTATGCTACCACAAAGAGTTCTCTCAAAGAGTCCTCTACATTTGCAATAATTATGGCAAAGCAACGCAAGCTACTCTCCGCGTGTGTTCAACCCCCGGAACAGGTGCACTGGCCTGTCCTGACGACACCCACGGGTCAAGGTCCTGGAACGTGCAAGACGGGTGCCCAGCTCCATTTCTGGGCTCCGGCACTTCCTGCTTTGTGCCCTGCACCTCTGTGTGCCTCAGTTTCCTAACCAGCAGTACCAGCTAGGGTCATGTCAACACTCCTAAAGCACTGCACAGGTGCACGGTACACAAGCAGGCAGGACACCCATATGAGCTGCTGTTAGTGACCTGACTTCCTCCCTCACCCCCGGCCACTTCCCTCTGCAGCTCGAGTCACTTCCTGAGCCTCCAACTGCACGCGTGTGATTCCCCTCCTCATCTTCATCACACACAGGCCTGTGGCCATCCATGAGGGTCCCTGCCACGCACCTATTCACTACCTTCCGCACACTTCCACTATTAACTGTCTCCTAGGTCCTGTAATCATGCTGTAAATAGTTTTAAAGCTAAAGACCATGATTTGCCAAATGCAAGCATTTAAAACAGACCACTTTTAAAATAAACAAGAATGTAATGACGTGGATGGTGACAGGGCACTGTGCAGGATTCAGGTCCTGATGGCCCAGGAGCAGGCCTGATGCCACCAGCTGTCCGCACCTGCTCTCGGTCCCGGGGTCCACAAGGCGGCTGCTCTCGGGCCACGCTGGAACCAGCGGTGCCTGCCTAGCACGCAGCACAGCTTCCGTGACACCGAAATCTTACTTGAGCAGCGGCGGCAGCTCGAACTCAAAGCCAAAGTACCAAAATGAAAAGGGAAGCTCTCTGCTACCTGACCAACAGCCGATATTACAGGGCACACGTCAGGTCAGAAATCGCGTCTGCAGACTGCAGCAAGTTCAGGGGCAGGGGGGCGCATGCGAGAAACACAGGTTACATGAAGTTTAAACACGTCCAGAGTGGTTTGGGGGTTTTTGTTTTGTTTTGTTTTGTTTTGTTTTGTTTTTAAAATGTAGACAAGCCTCCTGCAAGTGTCCGTTTCCAGGTCTCTACTTTGTTACAGGCAGAGACATCCCCCTTTCCTGCACCTAAGAGCCCCTCCACACCAAGGTCTGTTTCCAATTAAGACACACTATTGAGTTACAGCACAAACGTGTCTGCTTTGTTTCTTCTGGGGCTTTGTTTAGAAAACAACTTTGACAGCGTCCAACCAAACAACCAGGACCGAATACGGGAAGAGTCACTTACAAGAATCAGAAAAATCTGTTCCCGTTCAAAGAAGGGTGTTTTACGAGAAACACGTGCCACACTCCTCTGTGTCGGTTTGCAATCTCTAATTGAAGCAGCTAAGCCGGGAGATGTGCCTTTCAGGAGCATGATGGAAAATTCCGTGGACAGACGGACGCGCCGTCCTGTAGGACTCAGTGTGGGATCTTCGGGGGACTATACAGCATTTGCACTGAGTCATCCACATCCCTGCATGGGCACCCCATAACCGAGCTCTGCACAATTTCTGCGGCCCATCATCCAGGCCACAGCGAGAGCTCCCCAAGGAACCCCACCACCTACCATATCAGCACCCTGCTTTCTGCAGCCCTCACCAGCCTCAGGCAACACACAACACTGGCACAAACTTACCATGCAGCGCAATTTTTAAATTCCCCAAGCAGGGCATACTCCCCCACCAAAGGAGCCATGCCATTTCTTCTACCCACTAACATAATCGCTCTCATAAGTAACATGTACTGAGCACATCCTAGGCACCAGGAGGCATTTTCCATGTAGTAACCCATTTTCCTTTCACAGTAATGACTGTTAATTATGATAGAACAATTAATTATTCTACATAATTAACAATCATGATGATCCAGAATTAAGATGAATAAATATATCGAGTTATTTGTTATAACTAAATGTCTCTATATTGTATATAAAATGTACCACATTCATTATCCTGATAATTCTAGGATATGTAATTTTATATTAATATTCATTATAATAACTAAAATTGGTACTTTCATTATCCCCACCTCATAAATGTTTCCTCATCGAGAGCCAGTGTGATGAGAGAAGCCAGGATGTGAACCCAGGGACCCTCTACTGTTAGCCTTGGGGTATGGACCCACACAGCGGGTGCTCAGCAGATGTCCTGGAGCCCCCCCCCCACCCTTATGAATGAAGTCAGCTTACTAGAGGGGCTTCTGTGATCAACCCCTTGGGGAAGACATGTTTTAGCATTAACTGTTTATACCTCAGTGCCTATGTGGTCTTATTAAGCAGTCTAGTCCCCCACCCTACACACACACACACACACACACACACACACACACACGTGCATGCACTCGCACACACGCACCCTCTGCCTCCACCTCTTCTGAACCAGGAACCGTGTCAGGTCCTGCCCTCTGGCAGCTTCTAGTTAGTGAGAGACAGACACCAAATCATCCCCTCAACACTTCCCCTGGGACCAAAAAAGTGCTCTGAAGGAAAGGGGGTGTGCTAGACGTACATGGAAGAAGAAGGACCCTGAAACCAGCAGCTAACAGGACTGCTTGCCGCAGGCCAGGCAGCCATTTATAATCCCCTGAATCTTCCCAAATCGGGGGGAATTTCTACACCCAGTCCACCTCACAAGAAGACCGAGGCACAGAAGTGCCGCACAGCTAGGGGGCCCGGAGTCGGGCATCAGGCCCCAGCTGCCTGTGCTCCCGGCCTGTGTTCCGAAGGAAGCCACCACCTGACCCGCGGGTACGGCCATCATCTTTTCACTTTAAACACGGGTCCCTCCGCCCCACACGCAGATCAACAGCACTCAGAAATGCTCCAGATACGAGGTGAGCAGCAGCAACATAAACTTAGAAATGCAGGTGAATCCCAACTGTCTATATATATGTAGGGTAAAAAAGTCTAGGGGCGCCCAGCTGACTTAGTTGGAAGAGCATGCAACTCTTGAGCTCAGGGTTGTGAGTTCAAGGCCCACAGGTGTAGAGATTACTCAAAAATAAAATCTTAAAAAAAAAGACAAGAAAAAAAATGTCTGATGCCTTAAACTTATGAGTAAGGAAAGTAATAATTTGGGGTGGTGCCCGGATCCTCACTGCTAACGTGAGACGGATTTCTGAGCGGAACCACTATCTGCCTGCCCCCCTTTCACACTGGAAGAGCAGACTGGGATGAAGGTCATGAATGGGGTTGAGAAGGGGGCAGGGGTGGGTGGAAGAAGAGGAAAAAACGTCTAGAAATAACCTCACACGTGTTAACGCTCCCTCCCAAGGATTATTACGGGGTGACTTTTTTCTATTTATGTCAGTATCTTCTAAATGCTTTGAGATGAGATGTATTCCCTTTATCATGAAGAGAAGAATACTTTTTGGAAAACTGGAATCGGGAGGCCACACTGCCTGTGGGGAGAGCCCACACCACAAGCGGACTGCGTGGAGCGACTGCTCTGATGAGGGCCGCAGTGCTTGTCCTGGGAGGCCGCCCGCCAGCCTCATCTACCGGCCGGTCAGCCTTGCTGACCCGAGCACACAGTGTATCGACATGTAGCAAACGGAGTCACCTGGCAGTCAGCGGCAACTGTTACCAAGTTGCTCTTCAGGCTCTGATGCATACTTGGTAGCAACTCTCCGAAGCAACTCCCACATTTACTTGAGCAACACCAAGACCAATTCTATAGGGAGGCTGGGGGTTCTGGCTCTCCTGGATTTGTTTCAGATTTTAACCGCAACACAATTTCATTTTCCCCTCCAGACTACTCATTACCCTCCACAGACACTGAACCGAATTTCTCATACACTAGAACTGGAAGCAAGGACATGAGACATACAACAGGAATGCCATGTAGCCCAGGTGGGCTCCTACAGGCATGATGCAGACAGGAACTGTCAGAGGGAAGGGAGCAGAGGAGAGAGGAGCCAGCGGAGGGGCTCTGGAAGACAAGGTTCTGACTGCCTATTATTTGGCTAAACACAAGAAAGCCACACACAGACATCAATCCCCTAGCTAGTACATTTGTTTCTCCCAGGGATACTGGGTAGCAATTCTGAAACCACTTTCTATGTACTAGGTCTGAATGTATTGTGGATAACCAGACACAGACTTCTCACTATCTGGTAAAGAAGTTATAAATAAGGAAAGAGGAAAGCTAGAATAAACCTTGGGGTATTGGACTGGAATCAGAAGTATCAGCATGAACTCACGGGTTTTCATAGATATACAGGACAGATAAATATAGATGCGCATGCATGTGTGAGAACAGATACACTTATTTCCTAGCTGTGTCTACCACAAGGACGCCCCAACAGCAAGCACACACCCAGGGCCCCGGGCTTACTTGCTTTCACCATTCTCCAATAAAAGGAACAAGGGCTCCCTGACAGGATGGACCGGGCAGAAAAAATACAAGGTGAGCCTAGGGCAGCTCGTAGGTCCAAACAGGAAATACTGAAACATAACAGGGGTTGTGTTGGAAGGACACGGGCACTCCTCGAAAGGGCTCCACGTCAAGGTCACAAAAGACAAAGAAAGGGGCTGCTGCAGACTGGACAGTACAAGAGATGTGACAACAAATGCCATGAGGGCCTCCAGGCTGGAGGGGGTCCTGAAACGGACGCGATGTGTCCAGAAAGCAGACCTACTCAGACTAACAGCCAAACTGGATTCAGATCTGTGGCTTAGGTAACAGCGCCGCTACCCGAATGCCAATTTCTTGGTGTTGGCAACTGTCCCATGAGTCTGTAAGATAACCTTAGGGGGAAGCTCAGATGGGAACCTGGTACTACTTTAGCCACTTCTCCCCAAGTCTCAAATATGTCAAGATCTTGCTGTGTCTCTGTCAAATAAATAAATAAAATCTTTAAAAAAACCAACCAAACAAAAGAATATCTAGGAAGGCAATGAAATGAAGCGTCAAATAATGGAGGATAAGGGGCGGGGAGAAATAGGCGAGCAAGGCTGGACCAAATTGGTGAGTGGAGTGATGGTGCCCATCACCATGGGGGCTCCTTCTATTTTCTCTACTGTGCACGTTTGAATTTTTCCTCATGAACAAGTCCTTTAAAACTTCTTCTCAAAGTCTGCAAACAACGTAAATCTGCTCACTTCCATTAGTGCCCAGCACCACCCAGGCAAACCGAAGAAACCAAAGTCAGCCATCTCTAGCCACTGTCCCCATCTGCTCCATCCGCTGCCCGAAGTGCCTGTCCGGTGGGCCGCACTGGCCATCTCCGAGCCACTCCCCACCTGTTCACCACCGTGGCCAGCAGGACCCTTAGAAACACACACGGTGCTTGTGCGGCTCTGTCCCCTGCTCCTGGCGTTCTGGATTGAGAGCACCGTGCCCAGGGCGCCCTCTGCCCCTGAACCTGTCCAGCCCCATCCTAGGCCCCCGACAAGCCATGCTCCCTGTCATATTCCCTCCTGGCTCCGGGAACGTGCTCCCCATCCCACCTGCACTAAAAACATCTGCTCTTTTCCGTGGATTTGTGGGTGACCATTTGATTCGTGTCTGTGTTCATGACTCAGACAGTGAGTTCAGAGGGCAGGAGCTGCTTGAGTGTGCATTCACTGCTGTGTCCCCAGCACCGGGTACGATGCCAAGTGCATAGCTGGCACACCATCCTTTTTTCCAAGAGTGAACATCTCTGCCATTAGACGTATGGGCCTGACTCTGGGTACCGGACTCTCGTATTCTTTCCTGCCCTACTAAAGTGCACTTAGCTTTATTGTGTCGTTTCTAGCTCTCCAGGCCCAAACACACTCCAAATCTGGCATGAAGAAATGGACCCTATCTTATAGCTATTAAGTATATTAAACTTATCATAGCTGTTAAGATCTGGGCAAAACATGGTTAAACCTAGGGGGGTTTTTTTTGGCACTTTGGTAAATAATAAAGTATGCAAAATAGGTTATTACATTAAGAATTTCATTTTCTAAAAGGCCGTGATAACAGTAAGTATTGTTAAGGACGTGGAGAAACTGGAACCTTCGACACTTGGTGGGAATGTAAAATGGTGCAGCCGCTGTGGAAAACAGTCTGACGGCTCCTCAGTCACAGAGTATAACCCTGCAATTCCGCTCCCAGTACGTGTCCAAGGGAAATGAAAACATGTCCACGCACCAACTGTTACATGAACACTCATGGCAGCAGTATTCACAATCGTCGAAAGGTAGAAACAACCCAAATGTCCACCAACAGATGAACAAACAAACTGCAAGACATGCATACAATGGAGCAGTGGCGCGTAAAGAGGGGTGGGGTGCCGACACGTGCCATGTGAACCTGGAAACATCGTGCTCAGTCAAAGCCAGACGTAGAAGCTCGTACAATTTTGGATTCCATTTATATAAAATATCCAGGTTAAACAACTCATCAAGACAGGACGCAGAATGGTGGTTGCCCAGGGCCGGGGGTAGGGACCTCGGGCACAGGGCTTCTTTTTGGGGTGATGAAAATGTTTTGGAACCTGCTAGAGGTAATGGATGCACTCCCCTGTGACTTTACTGAACACCCCTGAATCATTCACTTACAACATCTTGTGATAGGGCACCCGGCTGGCTCATTCAGGGCAGTGTGCAGCTCTTGATCTCCGGCTTGTGAGTCTGAGCCCCACTCTGGGTGTAAAGGTTACTTAAAAATAAAATCTTAAGGAAAAAAAATAAAATGCCTTGTGTTGAGTGAATTTTACCTCAATTTTTAAAAAAGGCTATGACATTTTGAAAGAATGTCCTCTTTGAAACATCTAGTATTTTTCTTTTTCCCTTGTTAACGATACAGACACACTTGGAAAAGACCACACAAAATAATATCAACAGTGGCCGAGAGGACTGTAGGGCGGGGGGGGGGGGGGGGGGGGGGCGCCACCAGGGAGACTGGAGTTGTCTAGAACAAGGCAAACAACCCTCTCACAGCATCCAAAAGATGACTGCAAGACTCCTTAACAACCATCATTCTACAACATGGACTTAAAACTACCTTATTTCAATAAAAACGTGCAAAAATAAAATACAAACCATGTCTCAAATAAACGTTTATTGGAATGACACCGGGTACCATTGGAAAACTTAACAGTGTGTCTTGCAAACTACAACTTAATTTCATCCTTGAAGTTCGGCAGGGATGGTACCCCCAGCCCGCGGGGCCCCCCCGCTTGCTGCCCCTACAGAAGCACGGATCACCCACCGGGGCGCCTTCTCCGACGAGCCCGGGCTCAGGCTCAGCACCATGCTCCAAGCAGCCAGGACTCTTAAGTCATTGGTCATCGGAGGGAGAGGACTCCCTGATGGAATGAAATTTAAATCCCTCCAAAAGTCAACCTAATTCTTTGCTTTTCCTCTAAAGACCAAGAAAATAAAAATAAAATAAAATAAAAATGCCAGAGTTCCTTCAGCTTTACAACCAAATTTCTTACCATCTATTCTATAAATGCTACTTCATAGCATTTATCTTCTAGAGAATTTTCACCCAAGACATCCATTTTTTCCTGAATTCACCTCTAGAATTCCATGACTGAAAGGTTCACCAGCTCTTCACAGGGGCCTTCAGCCCCAGGGACAGCACAGCTCCCTGCTTGGTCCCAGGCCATAGTCTGGCTCTGGCAGCAGGCCAGGGCTGGGGGCACTGACACGTGTCAGTGCCTCAAACCCTCACAGGAAGGCAGATGAGACAGCTGTCCCCTTCTCACACATGAAGACACGGAGCTAAAAACAGGCTCAGGAGCGCTCTGGGGCTGCACAGCCCAGAGGGGGCGAGGCCGGATCCCACACTCACGAAGCTTCTAGCTGGGCGCGGCAGGCCATGCCTCCCACCCAGCACAGGCCACCTCCAGGCCTAGCTCCTGAGGGCACAGCTCTGGAAATGACTGATGGGAGCAAAGAGGGAGGCAGTCAGCGCCCCTCGCTGCACCTCCACTGGCCAGATCAACAGCCAGGCTCAGTGGAACAGACTCGTGGGGTGCACACTGAACCTACCAACATCTAGACACGTGCTCACGAGAGGGGAGCTGGGAGGCTGGCGGAGAAGGAAGACTTGTCACCGTCTGCTCTTTGATACACTAGGATCTGACTTTTCCCATGAACATCCATTACCTGTGTAAGTAAATCATTTCATAAAGTGGCCCCCACAGTGCTGTTCCCTCCAGACAGCTTAACACACATCACCCTCGAGGGACAGCTGCCACCTTCCACGCCAGACAGAGGTGGGAGAGACCACTTCCACGGGGAGCCGCAGTCACGAGGGCAAGGGAGGGCTGCAGCCAGAAAAAGGGCTCAGGCGGCCCGCGGGTGGGAGTTTTCCAAAAGTGTTCACAAGTTTCAAGTCCCTAGAGTAAAACATTAACAATTAAATGGAATAAACATTTAGTGAGGAAAAAGAAAACACTACGGTGGACACTGGGAAATAGACCAAAGATAACCAAGAGGATCCAGGGCGCAAGCAAATGCAGTTTAATGCATTTGTTAATGAAGGACACTGACCACCAGGGAAAACACACTGGGTACAATAAATGTGCCAAGTGAAGACAATGGATTTTTTTCTCCTGGATTTCCGAGAGTTGCCTTACATGTAGCCCAGACAAAAGTGGGGCGCCTGGGTGGTTCAGTTGGTTAGGCATCCGACTCTCGGTTTGGGCTCCAGTCGCGATCTCAGGGTGAGATCAAGCCCCGGTCAGGCTCCGTGCTCAGCTGGAGGATTCTCTGTCCCTCTCCCCCTCTCCCCCAAGATAAATAAATAAACCTTTTTTAAAAAAAATTAAAAAATAAAAAACAAAACTTGCCTCAGCTGCTCCTTCCTTCCCCCATCATCAACGACCCCAGGGTTCTTCTCAGGCCAGCTCGGGGGAAGGGTCTCGGCTCCGGCCCCATGTGCAGGCTCCCCTCCACCCCCTCTGCTCTGCCACCGGCGAAAATCTTAGCACCTCCCCACCTGTAGGTGCATGAAGACTCCCAACTCCTCCTGTCACACACGTGCTAACCACCCTCAGGGGGTCCCTGCCACCCCCACGGCATCACCTCCACAGCTCCAGGCCTCCCCCAGCACTCCGCAGCAGCCTGCCCAGACCCGTCTGTCTTCTCAACAGGTTGTCCTGCCTTCAGGCTGCTCCCGGACATTCCTCTGCCTTCAAGATACACCCACTACCGAACAGCTGACCAGGGGAAGTTTTTACTGCAGAAGCAGAACATCAGCATCACACCCTAATGAAGTGACGGAGCCTAATGACCGCCAACCAACAGCAAGGGCCATGAGGAAAGCGGACAGACCTGCCTCCTGAGGGCGGGCCTGCATCAGTGGTGGAGTATCAGCGTCCGAAAGTCCTCAAACCCCAAAAAGTAGAACCTGCACCGGATCGAAGTCTTTGGGTCTGACCACTGATTTGCAGGAAACCACACAGGACAGAGGAACATGTTGGATTACACCAAGATGTCATCAGCCAAATCCAGAGTGTGGGAAACAAGCCCACCCAGCCAGCTTCTTCCACCAAGAAACAGCGAGAAGTGGGGGAGGAGGAGGAAGCTAGAGATGAAGAGCCGGGACATGGCTGTTTGCGGCCGGGGAGGGCGGGGTGGTGGGGGTGACACCTAGAGGCACAGGGTTTCTCTGGAGGGGCACCATGTCCAGACACTGTGGGAGTGGCTGCATAAGTCTGTAAGTGGACTAAGACACACTAAATGTTATGCTTTAAATGGCAAATTGCATGGTACATGAGTTATACATCAATAAAGCTGTTACTTTTGAAAAGATATTGAAAAGACACGTCAACCAATCACAATGTGAGCCTTAGCTGGATCCTGACTCAGTCACCTGTGAAAATCCACATCACACGAGTCACCGGGCGGATCTGAAGAGGAGCTGGGCCGCCCAGGACAGTGAGGAGGAGTCGTCTCTAGACTGGTAACTAGAGGACCTCCTAAGGAGGACTGGGGGACGAGGGCAGAGAGACCCCCTTCCCTTGCATAGCTTGCTCCTGAAGATGTGTAAATAAAGCAGCATGACTGGGGTCTGCACGGAACAACAAGGGCGGGAGGGACGGCAAAGAGGGCTCCAGAGGAAGCAAGGAGCTCTGGGGGCCAGTGGGGGGGCGGGTCACACACGCTCCTACTCCCTCACCTCTTCCACCTGGCCCAGGCTCAGCCCCCGCACAGCGGCCTCCTCCAGGCAGACTCCCTGCCTCCACCCGCCCTCGCTGGTCTGTTCTTAACACGGCGGCCACACGGATCACTTTAAAAAACTCAGCCGACGCCTCTCCTCTGCTCAGTCCCTCCTGGGCATGAAGTCCTTCACAGACTCCAGGCCCGGCCGATGCTGACTTCCCCACCCTCAGCCTGCACCTGCCTGCCCCTCTCACCTCACCCCCCCTCCCTCCTCTTCTGGGTCTCGCTCCAAGAGCACCTTCTCGATGCACCTGCACTGTCCCCGCCCCTACGCTGCTCCCTGTCCTTCACCTTTGGCAGGTACCCCAGACACGCTTCACAGCTACCTCACTGGTGTGGCTCTTGTTCTGACCGTCCATCTCCCCTCACACAAGTTCCTGATTGTTCATCCCCAAAAGGCTTCACTGCCTACAGCTCAAGGTTAAGTTGTAATTACCAGTCACCGGTGCTCTGAGACACCTTCCCAGTCTAACTCGATGTTCTTGCAGTGAGCCATGTGCTTGAACATTTCACGAACGGCACGCTTCTTGAAGCAGCCGCACGCATAAGGAACAAAGCCTCCCCAGCAGTGTCCCCCCCGTCCCCAGTCGCTGACGCGGCCACTCTAGGGTCCCCACATAGAAACTACAAGCAGAAAATTGCGTTTGGGTTCCACCCGGTTGTGACCGGACGCATGGCTTAGAGACAGAGCCTGGTGCTTTGTCAGCATCACTCCTGTCTATGGGACCAGGCGAGGCGGGTCCCCAATTACCGTGAGCCCTCGTGAGCAGGCTTCATCCCCACACCGCATTAGACTTGGGGCCCTTCTGAGGGATGCTGACAGGGACACTAGCTCAGAGCACCAAGGCCGAGCTTTCATTTCCCTGGTACTGAGCCCTACGAGGCAGCCATGAACACCAGGCACCCGGCAGAGGATGTTTATCAGGGACGGGGTTTTTTTAAAATGTTTTCTTATCCCTCACCGCTTGCAAGGAGAAGACCCAGAGGTCAACCAAGGAGAGGAAGGGCAAGATCGGAGCTCGGGCACCCACCCACAGGGGCTCTGGTGCTCAGCAGACAAGGATACACTGACACAGTAGAAACAGTAATAGTTAGCAGGCGCCTTCCGTGCACCCAGCGAGCACCGTGGCAAGCCATTGCAATCTGCCTGCGTTATCTCGTCTGATCAAAGCACCTCCACCATCAGGTGCTCATTCTCCATATGAGGAGGACACGGAGGTTCAGCCAGGATGCAAGTGAGGTTGGCCCGACGTGGCACCTGTGCCCTGGGTTTGTCATGGCCCGGGGGGGGGGGGGGGACCACGATGCCACAGTGACACTAACAAGCCCCAGGGTCTGCAGGCACCTTGGCCCCCAGCCTCTGTCCAGAGTTCTCACTCTCTGCACATCTTCCTTGGCTTTCTCCCCACCTTTTACTAGTATTTCTCTATCAATTCCTTTGTTTCTACAGAGGAACAAAGGTTGCCCGGCCTGCTAGCCATAAGGCCCGGGGAGTCACCTCTTCTGGAGCCTGGTCCTTCTCGCGCCCTGCCCAGCCCCCTGCACGTGGACAGGACCCTGCTCCAAGGAGGACGGTGCCAAGGACGTGAGTGCAAATGCTTTCGGGGCCAGAGGGTCGGTCACCACCTGTAACTGAGGCGAAGAAGCAGCCATCCAGTTGTGTCAAATGCCCTCCCACCTTCGTACCCTGCACAAGCTTGGTTAAAGCAAGATCGACCCGAGGGGCCTGACCGTGTGGTGAACAAGCTCCCACTGGAGGGCCTCCCCCCATCGAGTTCATGAAGCACCCCCACTTAGTCCTCAACCCTGTGGACGGGCCCACCAGGCTCAAGCTCCCCCACAAACAAATGAACAAGACATTGTACACAAAATTCCCAGTGGTTGTATTATTCTGCTTTGAGTCAAAGCTGACAAGTTTCTCAAATGGCTCTGACCTATGGAACCCCAGTATTCTGACCTTTTATGTGTCAACTCTTAAGTACCAGAGTTCAGAGCCAAAACACCCAGAATAACTTGAAAAACGACCCAGTGCTGCCCCTCAGGTGACTGCCCCAGATGACCCTCGAGATGGGTCTGAGTTACAGTGAAAGACATTCAGGGGAGGAACCACCTTGATCCCTGCGTCTGGCTGGTTTTAAGGCTCCCTATAGTTCTGGGTGTGCTGCTATGGGTTCTTAACGACGGAAACAGAACAGTTTTCACTGGGAACTTACTGAAGCCTCCAGAAGTAACCCTTCCAAGTCTTCTGTCCCAGCTCTAAGCAAAGGTGTGATAGGCTGTATTCAAAGCAACACGGAACCGTGCGGGGCAGCTCAAGGAAGGAGGGGCCTTCATGAATCAGACCTGGCAGCTTTATCAGAAAAGGGAGCCACAGATAGGTAAGCCTGACTTGTTCTGGTCAATCACAAAGTCCGCTTTGGAGCCTCCACACTTTCGCCTCCCAGAAACATGGGCCCAGGGCCAGCAAGCCCACTCTCTTCACATTTCTCTCACTGGTAATGAAGATGCTCCTGGGTCCTGAGCTAGGCTCATTTTTATCTCCTCTCCCAGCCCCACTCCTCACATCAGCGGGTCTCAAACCCCGTATACCAAGGCAACCACCCGGGACATTTGCAAAATTTAATTTCCAGGATCTTCGGGTGATTCTTCAACCAGCTGTTAGGCTAGAGAAGTGGGGCTCACTCCCCCAGGGTCCCCAGCTCCCACTCACTGAGCCCCAGCTGTGGGCAGGCCCATGAGGCCGCTCCCCCCTTGGCCCTCAGCGCTGTCCTCCACCTCACTGAGGCCTTCCAGCCCCCTTCCCCAGCGCCCCGCTCAGTCTCAACATGTCCAAATGCCACGTGTGACTCTCTTCCCCACAGCCTGCCGGTCTCCTATCATGTCGTACTTTTGCTGACATTGTCATCATCTGCCCATAACAAAGCTAGATGTAGTGATGCCCCGCTGGGTGTCTCTCCAGAGGTTCACCAATGTGGTCACGAGACGGGGATGCAGCCGGCTCCCCAACCACCACCTGTGGATGCTTCCTTTGGGCGGGCTCTGCGCGGTGTGCTCATTCACGCCTTCTGAACTTCCTGCCCGGCAAGAGGGCAGGGCCAGACCACGGTGCAAATCCACACCCACCCTCACTTGAGAGTGAAGATCCAGCCCAGGGCTACTCAGCACATCTCACTCTGTCCTCTCTGAGGACAGTGAGGTCAGGGCTCTTAGCCTCATTTTCCGGGTGTGCAAACAGAGGCTTAGAAAAATGACACAGCTGGCCACAGTTTCGGAGCGAAGAAGGGGTAGTTGGGGGCCCAGATACCAGCAGATGTCACCGAGTAAGTGGACCCCGTCTAGTAAGTACAGACGCCAAGATCCAAACCCGGGCCCAAGCTCACGTTCAGAGGGGACCCCAGGGGGCCTGTCCATCACTCCACCAAAGCCATCCCACCCGGGGGGGGGGGGGGCACCACGGTCTCAGGCTCTGACCACCTGCCTACAATTCCCCTTTCCCACTTCCACATACTGTCCCCCACGCTGCTGCCAAGACCCCTCTTCTCTTTTTTTTAAGATCTATTTATTTATTTTACAGAGAGAGAGCTGGAGAGCGTGCTCACAGGAGCGGGGGGAGGGGCAGAGGGTGAAGGAGAGAAGCAGACTCCCCCATGAGCGTGGAGCCCAATCCCACAACTGAGCTCAGGACCTGAGCCAAAATCAAGAGTCAGATGCTTAACCGCCTGAGCCCTCTGGGCGCCCCACAAAGCCCCTCTTCGCTTGCAGTGCTGTCAGAATCAGCAAAGCTGTGGGTGGGCTGACGCACCTTCCTTGTCACGTGCACGTGGCCCCTGGGCCCTCACGTACAGGGTTCCCAGGGATCTCTGGCTCCTTCCTCAGCCCCAGCCACGGCAGAAGTCAGCAGAGGGGAGACACGAGGGGCCCGAAGCCAGCCAGGCCCAATGCCCTGCTTACGGATGAAGAAACTGAGACGCGGGACACCGCAAGGCTGGCGCCAATGACAATCCCTGTCCACTGCTTGAGCTGTGACTTGAGGGAAGTAAAAGGAAGATTAAAAGGTGGGGCTTTCAAGTTCTAGCAGGCGGGTGGGCTGGAGCGGAGGGGGCGCTGCCTCCAGTCTGCAGCTAGCGATGGAAAAATCAGTGGCCATCTCTCCAAGACCAGGCCTGCATCCTTCAGACCTTAGGAGGATTTCAGTAAGAGAAAAGCCACTGAAGAATGACACAAATTTAAAATGAGTGAGCCCACGGGGCCTGGCTAGCTCAGTTGGCAGAGCATGCAGACTCTTAATCTCCGGGTCATGAGTTCGAGCACCATGTTGCATGTAGATCTTTAAAATAAATAAATAAAATGTTTAAGCCCTTTATTTTTGAGCCAATCTACAAGCCCAAGATGTAAGAAATGCTTTGAGTCTGGGAGACATCCATCCTGATTCGCCCAGGCAGCCCTGGGGCATGCCTGTTGTCTCAGGGAAATAATTAGGAGCCACCCCGCCACCCTGGTTCACTTACAAAAGTTTCCAGGGTAGACAATAAACTGTATGGTCACCCAGGGTACAGCTCTATTGAAAGATAAATTAGAATGGCACAGGTGTTTGGTCATGAAGAGTAAGGACCCAGAGACCAATCAGTGGTTTCAGGTTTTTAAACTTTGAGAGAGAAAAGCAGGGGAAAAAAATTAGAACAGTGTACCTTAGTGATATTTAAACTGGCTAGAGCGCCCACGGCCACGGCGCCACACTTGGGGTCATCCACAGAGGACGAGGTGACAAAGCTGGGGGCAGAGCCAGGAAGTCTGGAGAAATGGTCAGGAGCAAACATAGAAGGTGACTGAGGAGATCTCCCCACCTCACACTGCAGAGGCCCTACCCAAACCTGGGGAAGAGACATCCCCACCTTCTCTGAAGATGCACAAATGCAACACGCTTCACAAGTACCATCCATGTTTTCTATACATCCTAAAACATCCCTTCTGCCCAGAACAAGACTCTTCTGCAACGGAAACTTCCAGATGCACAGGGGTCTGCCTACAAACACTGCTTAAGATAAATGTGTCAGAATTAAAATCACAGGCAACTGGGTCTCCAACCAGCCTTATTCAACAAAACAGAGGGACCCTGAACAACAGGGCTCTTTTTAGAAAACGGGGGAGGGGGGATAAACATACTCTGAAGAAAAGGGATTTTAAAGATTAAGTGTCTCCAACCAGTCCACAGCAGGGGGACGGGCGGGGGAGGGGTGCTAGCTTTAAAGTCCAGATTAAAGGGCCCCAAAAGACACAAAACCAAATTTTTGTGTGAACTTTTATTAAAATCCACAATCCAACACAACCCACTGTAAACACACTTCTGAGATAACAAGAGAACTTGACTATGGACTGTTGTGAAATGGCACTGGGTTTGCCCTATTCTTTAGGCAGGGTCCTTAAGTATTTGGGGTGAAATGACAGATCTGGAAATGGCTTTCGAGTATCTCCGCAAAGCAAAAGGGGAAAAGGGGAAAACATCTGAAGCCAACGCAGATCATCTCGATAGCTGCTGAGGCTTGGTGATGGAAAAACGGGCGGATATCGTACTCATCGCTCAAACTATTTCACAATAGACACTATTAAAAAAACTCAAGTGTTACACTTTGAACACCCACAGTAATGATTCATGAAACAAAAACATATTTTACCAGACACACGTAACACTCATTACAAAGAATAAACCGGACTGACATTGTTCCAAGTTGTGACACTGAAATTTGAAGGTAACGAGAAATAATACCCTGCTTCTGAAAACCAGACAGGTTTGAGGAGTTGAAGTTTTTCCATCTTGTTTTCCTACACACTTATTTACAGTTAGTTTCTTCAAGGTCTGTAACAACAGATCCGCACCGTCTGGCCTGCAGCAGCCTCACCAGGACCGAGGGACGTCTGCTGTATGGCAAACGCACACCGTCACTGGCAACCAGGACAGAGCCCCGCTGATAACTGGGGTGGGGGGAGACGTGGGGAGCAGGAGGAACCCAATGGCACCAGAAACCAGGCAGAGAGCCAGTTATTCTCAAAGTCACAATCCAGGTTAAATATCTCTCAAACAAGACTTCTAGGTCACAAAAGTTACTTTGTAGCAATGCCCAGAGGGCTGTAAGTCACAGTAGCTTGAGCACTATAAAACCAAAGAAACAATCCCCTTAGAACAGGATCCCTCCGACATAGTAAGATCTTTAAGTCGTTCAACATCAACAACAACGACAAACTAAGCTGTGCATCTCTGAAGGTTCAGGGTCATCACTGGAGAACCCACCTGAACCACCAACTCTTTGAAATAGTTAAAAAAAACGAAGAAGTAGTTACATAACAAACCTCAGAGCACAAACACTAATTCACATATGTAATAGCATTTATCACGAGCATAACATTTACCTACTGTGAGCTCTACCTTTTGACTTAATTTACTTAGTAAGTTGCTTAATAAGTGTATTAAAATTGGAAGTAGCAAAATGATTTGTGATTTTTCTACAATCGACTGCACAATTTCATGATTCTAAATTAGGAAATGTAACATTAAAAAGTGTTTCATTGAAGAAACTACTCCAAAAGTTCAAGCCAAATTAAAAGCCTTAGTATGTAGAATAAAACTGAACTGCACACAGCCTTATAATTACAGCACACTCACAGAGCCTGAAATTTGGGTTCGTTCCCATCGCGCCATTAGCTAAGAACTATCCTACAGACCCATTTATTTTTCTTCAACCAAAGCTGTCCAATTCCAGGGCAGGTTTGTCGGTGAACCATGGGGCCCTCTCCCCACCACGCCACAATGCAGAGGCCCACAGCAGAGCAAGATTCTTCCAAAAGGTGTTAGGGGCCAGAAAGGACCCTGGAGATCCAGAGGGCTACAGGTTTTGGAAAATGAAAGGCAAGAAAAACAGCCCCGTGCAGAGCACACAGCTCAGGGTAAGCAGTGCTTCCCAAAGCTCTCATTTCAATTATACCTGAGCGCACGCGCACACCAGTCCAGTCTAGATGTAACAGGTACTTCTGACTGTGGGTCAAGGTCAAAGGGACCGGAGACCACCTCTTTAAGGAGAGTGTACAGAGTCAGCTTGGGATCAGACAGATCGTCCTAATGCTCACCGGCCATATGACCTTGGCAAGGTTCTTAACCTACGGGAGCCTCTGTTGTCTATCTTCAACATGAACATCACCAATTCAGCGAGCCATCCTATGGATTTATTAACTTGAGACACAACACAAAGCTTGACCTTCCTCAAGGTTCCTTACTTTTTCGGGGCCTTCAACTTTTAAACTGAAGATCTGAAAAAAAAAAAGCTACGTTGTATTGGCTAACACTACAGGGGCTCCTGGGAGAGCCTCACTCGGCTAGGTGAGGGGCTACCCTGCCATTCCATGCGGGGTGGGGAAGGGAGGGAAACCGACTGCCCAGGGTCTCAAGAAGCCGAATTGGCCCTCAGGACTGTGCCAACAGAGCCCAGGGCCCTTCCCCACCAGACCTGAGTAACCTCCCAGGTGCAGTATTAAAACCATTCTTCAATCAAACTACCAAGAGCCTGGAAGGGCTTAAAAGTTGGTCTCACTCAGCCTTGGAGCAGCTTTCAAATTAAGTGACCATCAGAAAAAAAGACACTCAGAATTCACAAGGCATAGAGCTGTTTGTGAACAGACACAGCAGTGAGGGACCAGGTCAAGGGACCTGAGTGGATCGAGAGGGGGCTTCCAGACGCCCTCACTTGGAGCAAGTCTGGCACAGGTCAAGCCGGGGCCCCATCAGCATGGGGCCGTGCAGGGCCAGGCCCGGGAGGACGCCGAGCAACGGGGCCAGGGCCGAGGCTGGTGCCTGCAGGGCCCGCAGCCGGCTGCAGCCTGGCGGACAAAGGGGACGGGCAATGCCCTGTCCAAGTGGCAGGGCCAGCGGGAAATTTAGGAGCCACGTGCCTGGCGGGAGAAGGAAAAAAGCTTTACAACACTTGACCATTTTCTTGGCCCAGCACCTCAGCCGCCCTTCCACGGCACAGTTAAAACAAGGGGGGGAATGCGTTACTCCTTTAAGTTTTTTAGAACTTTTCCAAAGAAAGAGAGCGGACTAGTAAGAAGGGGTGCTAAGGGAATCAACACATCTCCTCACCGTCTTCTAGTAAATTGTAAAAGGCAATTAGCACTTGAATAAGGAGCCGGCGTGTCTGGAATGAAAATGAGACGCACGCAGCTTTAGGGTTTTAAGGTGCCGCTTCCCGTCCCTCTCAGTCTACAGTCCTAACTACCAACAGGAATTGGCCAAAATTCAGCATTTCCAGACTTTCCTTCAGAGAAGGGGCCGCAGAAGTGCTGGCAAAGAGAAAAACGAAACTGAGTGCGCTCCAGGCTCGCCGGGCTCGGTCTGGCGCCGGAGCCGCGCGGCCCCGGCCCCCGCCGTCCGCACCCCGAGCTCGGCGCCACCGGGCCCGAACCCCCTCCGGCGCTTAGAGCCGGACCGGCCCCGCCATCCCCGCCGGCCCCGCGGGGCGCAGCGGGGCCGGGCGCAGGAGGCCGCCCGGGCCGGGCGGCGGGCGAGGCGGCGGGCGCGGGCCTCGGGCCTACACGCGGGCCGCGCGGCCCCGGCCCCGGGCTCCGGCTCCACCCGCGGGGCTCAGGGCGCGGGAAGGGCCCAGGCCGCGCGGGGCGCCCCGACGACTCGGGGCCCGAGGAGGCCCGGGGCTGCGCGCCCGCGGTGGGCCGAGGCAACGGCCGCCGGCCGGGTCCCGCCGGCCTTCCCCCGGGGGCCCCCCGCCGCCGCCGCCGCCGCCGCCCGCCCCGGGGCCCCTCCCCAGCCCCGGCCTCGCCCCCCCCCCACACCCCCGCCCCCGCCCCCGCCGCCGCCGCCCCCCCCCCCCGGCCCGCGCCCCCCGCCCGCCAACCGCCCGCCAACCGCCCGCCAACCGCCGCCGGCGCCGCGGGGACGAGCGCTAGCGGCCGGGCCGGCGCCCGCGCGCGAGGACTCACCGGGGCCGGCTCCCGAGTACATGGTGGCGCCGCCGAGGGGCTCCGGGGCCGAGGGGCGGCCGCGCGCGCGCGCCACGGGCCCCGACGCCGCGAGCCGGGAGGGAGCCGCCGGCCGCACGATCCGCCCCGGCGCGGCCGCCTAGCCAAACAGGTTTACCCGACGCGGCCGGGGCGGCGGGCGGAGGCGGCGGGCGGGCGGGCGGGCGGGGGGGGGGGGAGGAGGAGGGAGGGGCGAAAGAGAGAGGGAGGGGAGGAGGGAGGGGCGAAAGAGAGAGGGAGGGGAGGAGGGAGGGGAGGAGGGAGGGGCGAAAGAGAGAGGGAGGGGAGGAGAGAGGGGAGGAAGCGGAGGAGGGAGGGGCGGAGAAGAGGGGAAGGAGGGGGGAGGGGAGAGGGGAGGAGGGGCGGGGTCGGCGCGCTGGCGGCCGGGAGCCCGGCGCGGGGCGGGAACGGGGACCCGCGAGGGCAATGGGGGCGGGGGCGGTGCGGACCCGGGGTCGGGGGGTCGGGGGGGTGCGGGGGCCCCGCCGCGGGGGAGGACGCAAGACCGGGGACCCCTCCCAGCCACTCAGAGGAGCGACGTCTTCCCCGACTGGGCGGAGCGGGCCAGCCTGGCATTGCCGCCAGAGGCCGGGAAGAAAGAAAAGAAAACACACCCCTTGTTTTCCCCGCCGCCTCCGCGCGCGTGGGGAGCCGGTTCTGGCTGCTCGGTGGGGGGCCGGAGAGGGGTGCTGGGGGGGCGCACCGCCCTTCCCACCCTTACGCCCCCACCTCGGCCTCGGGAACTTGGACACAGTGCAGGCGTGCTGTTGGAGTCCTGGCGCCCCAGCCTCCCAGCCTGGCGTTTTTCTTTAAGTTATTACCGAAACAGGAATGTCGGGAAGCTTGCTCCCAGCCCCGAGCTTGAACTTGAACGCGTGCTGGCCCTCGCACACGACCACACCGCCACCTCCCGGCCAAGAACCCAGATAATCATGTAAAAAACAAACAAACAAACAAACAAACCAAACTTGAACAGTAAGTTTTTGGTAAATTTTAGCTGTCATGAATGATGAGCTCAAACCCAAGCTCCTCTGCAGCGCTCTGGGGCCTCTGCAGGTTCTTCCCGCGGGGCCTTTCTCGGGCCCCATCATACTCCTCCATGTGTCTCTGTACTTACCCGCCTTGTACTTGGGAAAGTAGTCCCTCCTACCCATTCCTCCTCCGTTCTTCAAGACCCCTGATCCAACTATTTTGGGCTCCTTTTCAGGGAAGCCAGCCAACAGTTACCTCCTTTCTCTCCTAGTTGGCGGGTGATTAGAAGTCTGAAAGTGAAATGCAATCCAAACGTGCTCACCATCGTTTTTGACACCCTTGCCTGCGCATTCCTTCATCCTGTAAACGTGTTACCCGCATATTGGGTGCCAGGAACTGAGTGTTTCTGCCGCCCAGGGTGATGCAAAGACTAAGAGCCCTGCCTGCAAGGAGCTTAGCATCCTAAATAGGCTCACTGCCCGCTCTTTGCAATTCTCAAGGACATCCCTAAAATAAGTGCCAGAAAACCTTGATTTCCTCTGGAGAGAAACTTAAAAGGACACTGATCTTCAGCAAATCATTGATATGAATGGGGTTGGTGCCATGGCATCAGCCTCCCAGATGCCCATGCAGCCCTCTCCCAATCCTCTGCTGACCACCCCCACCCCTCAAGGTGGCCTGGACCACCTGAAAAGCCCCTGAAATTACCCTTGTGGCTCACCACCCAATAGTCATCTTTGTGTGGTCACAAATCCGATTTTGTGCCTGCTCTGTTCGAACAAAAACCCTTCATTGGCTCCCCATTGCCATCTGCATGTGGTCCCAAATCCTTAATATGGTGTACAGTGCCCTGTGTGACGCGCCCTCTGTTTGGTCAAATCTTCCTTCTTCAGGCTCTTCAGATCCACATCTACCTTCTCTCAAGAGCGTTACTGTCGGAGTGTGAATCCATACAATCATTTTGGAGAAAAATGTTTGGCAGCACCTGGAAAAGCTAACACACGGCCCTAGGTAGATGAGCTGCTGAAACGCGTGTCTGGGAGCATGGGAAGGGACCAGGATGCACAGGAGGCCAGGACTGGGTACCACCCAGCTATCTATCAGGCAGGGATATAATACTCCTAAAGTGAAACCCTAGCGATGAAAATGAAGATCCTTCAAATATGGATGAATTTCAAGAACGGTGAGTGAAAGAAACCATCAGCCCTACTCCATGATTACATCTATAAAAGTTCCAAAACCGACAAAATTAAACTATAGTGTTTAGGGATACATAACTAGTAAAAAGCTTAAGGTAAACCAGAAGGTGGTCACCAGGAGTCAATATGGTGGGTACTGCTGGGGGGTGGGGAAGGGCGAGGTGCTGTGACCACGGAGGGGCCGTGGAGCTTTTGACCCGTGGGAAATGCACCTTCCAGCAATACTGCTGTTCATTTGCAAGTCTCAAGCTGCACGTTTATTTTTTATGTGTATTTTCTGTACCCTCTGTGTATTTCACAATAAAACCTTTTTAAAATAATAACCACGAGGGGCGCCTGTGTGGTTCAGTGGGTTAAGGGTCCGCCTTCAGCTCCCGTCATGATCCCGGAGTCCTGGAATGGAGCCCCCGCTCAGCGGGAAGTCTGCTTCTCCCCCTCCCTCTGTGCTCACTCGTTCCCACGCTGAGTGTTCTCTCTCTCTTGCTGGTGAACTAGCACGTCCCCCAGTGCCCGCTCTGGTTCTGCCTCTTCTCCCTCACACCCCCAGCCGGTTGTCTCTCGCCGCAATCGCCGGCCGGGGGCCTCCCTGCCGTAGGCTAGGCTGCTGTCACCTGCAGCCTCGTCGCCCGCCCCCAGGCCCCGGAGCCGCGCGGCCCGCAGCCCCGCCTGCCGCTCCTCGCAGCGCGCGCTCGCCTGGAGTAACTTTGTTGCAAGGGTTCCTGTGCAGAAGGTCAGGCAACATAATGTCTCCCAGACGCTTCATTGTGTCGCGACGCCGCGGGGACAGCACACGCGCCCCCTGCCGGCGAGGAGCGCCGTCTCGGGACTGGGGCTCGCCCTCCCCGCCGCCGCCGAGACTCGGGGCGCTGCTCCGCGGCTCTCTTCCCAGAGCAGCCCGGCCGCCCGCAGCCCTCCCCCTCCTCCCGCCCCTTCCTGCGGCGCCCCGCCCCCCACGGGCTCCGGTCCCGCACCCCCAAACCAAGTGCATCTCCTCTCCCCTCCTCCCAGCCTGCTCTTCTTCCCGGGCTCCCCAGCAGGGCCAGCGGGTCCATGCTCCAGCAGAAAGCCCCACGCCCTGCTGCCTTCCTCTCCCGCCTTCCGTGAATACTTGACACATTTCACTGAGTCCCCCCAACGCTTGCTGCGGAATGTCTCTAGAGCACCCCGCCCCGTCCCCTCGATGCTCTGCTCCTCCTGGTCCTCGCCCAGCACTTGGCATTGGCCACGTAGGGCCGACTCAGGGGTCTTCTGGTGCCCGATCTTTCTGCCCGTACAATTCACTGCTCCGTGTTTGGGGCTCCCCGTGCGGCGGTACGACTGCAAGACTCGCACCCGGGCCAGAGCCACGGACCCCGGTCAGGTGGCTGCAGGAGAGGCAGGGGGAGGTGAGCGGAAATCACGCGCTGCGCTCCTGTGGGCGTCGGGCCCCTGAAGCCCTCAACATTGGGGGCCCTTCGTTTCTCCAAGTCTAAAAGATAGACACTGGAATAAATCAGTTCCAAAAACATGTCCTGCGTGTGATACAGCGGGTTTAGGAGGTCAAATAAATGGGGAGCACTGAGTTAACACTAAACAGATTTATCGATTGCAAGCCTCCTCAAAACCTTTGACAAAGTGTTAAGAATCATGATTCTACAAAGAGGAAGGAGGGGAACAGAGGTATGCAGCCCCACACCCACTGGGCCACAGAACTCTTTTGTCACAGGGTACCTCTGTGTTCCATGGAGCACACTTTGGGAAACACTGAAGTAGAGCTCTTTCCATGATCCCCTCCAGCTGTACCCCTTGTAAGGTTCTTTGGACAGAACTGCTGGCTGTTCTTCTGAATTAAGGACCCAAGGGTGTGCTTCTGAGTTGACAAATACTTCTATCATAGTAGGAACAAAATTCACATCTAAGCAATTTCTGCACCCTGAACCCAGCATTAACATTAAATGGAAACCACTTATGGGGCGCCTGGGTGGCTCAGATGGTTAAGCATCTGCCTTTGGCTCAGGTCATGATCCCGTGGTCCTGGGATCGAGCCCCGCATCGGGCTCCCTGCTCAGTGGGGAGTCTGCTTCTCCCTCTCCCACTCCCCCTGCTTGGGTTCCCTCTCTCGCTGTGTCTCTCTCTGTCAAATAAATAAAACCTTTAAAAATAAATAAATAAATGGAAACCACTTAGTTTGAATACATAAGTCACGTTGTCATTTTGTGCACCCAACAGAGGCTAAGTCAAGAATCCTGAACACACAGGCAGCTGGGGCCACCTCCTTGCACCAGCCCAGGGGCCACTGACACAGCCGTGCTGCAGAGGGCATCCTGTCTGGGAACACAGGCGTCAAGCCCGGCGGCAGCTTATGTATGCCCAGGAGACATACTTCCCTCGGACCTGCTCCTCCCTCTAATAAGGAAAAGCAGCCAAGATGCTGCTAACATTCAGACCCTGAAAAATTAACTCAAAATGGATGACGGATTTAAATGCAAACATTAAAAAAATAATAAAAAAATAAAAATAAAAATATGCAAACATAAAACTTAAAAAAAGAAAATTTGGGGGAATCTAAGGCGAGGCAAACAATTCCTAGACTGGACACCAAAGGCACAATCCATGAAGGGAAAAAGATACATTGGACTTCATCAAAATTAAAACATTTTTGCTCTGTGAGAGGACCCGTTAACACGGTCAGAGGACTAGACCAGCTTAGAGTGGGAGAAAATGTTTGCACCCTGACTATCTGACAAAAAGCTAGACTCTAAACTATATTAAAAAAACTCTGAAAATTCAACAGGAAATAAAAGCGAACAATCGGCGCGCCTGGGAGCAGTCAGCTAGGCGTCCTACTCTTGGTTTGGGCTCACACTATGCTCTCGTCATGGTAGGGTTGAGCCCCACCTTGGGCCCCCCACTCAGCAGGGAGTCTGCTTGAGATTCTCTCCCTCTGCTTCTGCCTCTGCCCCTCCCCCCCCAAATAAATAAATTTTAAAAATCTTAAAAAAAAAAAAAAGCAAACAATCCATTCTGAGTATGGGCAAAAGACAGGGAGAGGTATGCGCTGAAGAGGAGATCTTAACTGCAAACGGGCCACCACTGCCCATTAGAGAGATGCACATTCGAAGCACAATACGATGTCAGTACAACCCATCACAGAGGCTAACGTTAAACAGTGACAACCACCAAGCCCAGGAGACTACGGAGAAACTGGATCACTCCCACTTTGCCGTGCAAATGTCCAGTGGTACAGCCTCCAGGGAAAAGAGTTTCTCGCAGTTTCTCAAAACACTAAACATCCAACCACCTTTTCCGCCCAGCAATCGTGCTCCTGGGTATTTCTCCCAGACAAATGGCACCTCGTGTTTACATATAAACCTCTACATGAATATTTATAGCAGCTTTATTTGTATAACCCAAACTCGGAAACAACCCAAATGTCTCTTAATTGGTGAATTAAACTGTGGCCCATGCACACATGGAACATTCCTCACCAGTCAAACAGAACAAACTATTGATGCACACAACCACTAGCATGACTCTCAAGAGAAGTATGCAGAGTGGGAAAAAGCCCATTCCAAAAGGTTACCTATTACATGATTCCATTTATATGCCATCCTTGAAATGACAAAATTATAGAAGCGGAGAACAGATTAGTGGTTTGGAGAGGCTAAGAAGGTGGCGGAGGGAGGGAAGAGACTGTGGCTGTGAAAGTCCTCACCGTGGTAGAGAAGTTTGTATCTTGACTCTATCGATGTTAATATGCTGGTTGTAATATTGTACTCTAGTTTTGCAAGGTATTATCATTGGGGAAGCTGGATAAAGGGTGCCTGGGATCTCTTCATGCTATTTCTATGTAATTGTGAGTCTACAATTATCTCAAAGTAAATACGTTAATTAAAAAAAAAAAAAGACACTCCAGTGTGCTAGCAACACTCCTGCCTCCCCCCCACAACACACACACATCGAGACAGAATTATTAGATTAATGCCACACCTTGCAAGAAATGTCTCTTCTCCTTCCTGGGGAAGTCAGCTCCCAGGCTGAAACCTCTGAAAGCAGGTGCACAGGACACGTGAAACTGTATTCCAGGGAGTGACAACACAATCCCACCTCCGTAACTAAGGTCGCTTCCCCCAGAGGCCGTGTGATGGAGGAGATTCACCTTCAAGTTCGCCCCTGAAGGCTGTCACTCAACACCAGCTCCTGGGTCTCCCACGTTTCCTGTTAAGCTCCCTGCTAACATAGATGGTCTGATCCCCACCTCGGGGGAGGGACTGTCAGAAGAAATACCAGTAACAGATGTGCGCTGGGAAGACCCCACCTTGTTTGTTTGTCTCCTTCATCCGTCATTGCAATACTCAAATTTACACTTTGGACGCCTCATGGGATTAGCCACAGACAGTGAGCGGATGCGCGTCTGACAAGCAGCGAGCTGGAAAACAGAAGTTAGCAGCCGAATGGCCGGCTCACTAAGGTCACGTTTGGCGCAGTCCTTCGGAGAGCAGCCCACAGGGTGGGGCGGCCACTTCACACAGGTGGTTCTCCTGAGACCGCTACCTTGATTAGTGGGGTAACTGCATCAGCCCCGAAGACAGAGCCTCATCATCTGACCATGGGCTTGCTGAACGGCAGAAAGGGTTGGTGGTGGACCTGGAGCCATCCAGACGCCTGTCCCCCCTACAGAGCTCCATCCCACTCCCACAGAGCCTGGAGGGGAGCAGTCAGAAAGGCCACAGAGGTGACCACATGGTGACAGCAACCTCTTCCAAATCTGCTACAACCCTCCTCCCCTGGGCTGATGGCCTGGCCCCCCCGCTCGCCCCCTTCCCTTATCTGGGGACCTTGTCTGAATACTGTCTACCCCTTCTGCTACTCCAGACAAGGAATAAGCTTTTTTGGTTCTATGAACCGTGTCCTCTCAAGGCGCTGGGTTTTTACTTGGGTGTTTTTCTCCACCTTTCAATCTGGCACACTTATCTAACACCCCTCAAATTTAACTCGGAACCCAGTTCTTGGAAGGACCGTGGACCTCACCTGGGAGGTGTGGCTGCCCCTGCCTCCCTCTGTCCAAACCTGGGGACAGCCCAAATTTCTGGAGCATGGTGTGAGCACTACCCTCAAGAGCACCTGCCACGTGCCTGCAAGACTTGTTACACTTCAAGGCCAAGAGTTACAAACTCATCCTAATGCATATTCTTCAAAGTTCCTGGGGGTGACTACTGATGTGGTGTATACAACTTGTAGCATTTCCTGGAGCCAAAGAGGTCAATATAAGTTATTTTTCATAGAGGGAGAAACCATTTGGTAAACATTATACTATCAAAGGAGTAAAACATATAATAACGTAAGTAAGTATTAACTCTCCGCAACAATTCCTTTATACTGTCATTCTCATCACCTAGTATGACAGTTCTTTGAAATAAGCCACTGATAAAATATCATTTAGCAAGGTTTTTGGCTTTAAGATCAATATTTTAAAATTAACCATAATTCTATGTACTAGTGACAATTAAAAGTTAAATTTATTTACTTGTTTTTTAAGATTTTATTTATATGACAGAGAGAGAGAGAGAGAGAGAGCACAAGCAGGGGGAGTGGCAAGCAGAGGGAGTGGGAGAGGGAGAAGCAGGCTCCCAGCAGAGCAGGGGGAGCCCGATGCGGGACTCAATCCCAGAACCCCGGGATCATGACCTGAGCCGAAGGCAGATGCGTAACCGACTGAGCCACCCAGGCGCCCAATTAGTTAAATTTAAACAAAAAGGAACATCAAAAATCTAGGAACACGTCTAAAAAAATGTGCAAAACTTCTACACAGACATCTTATAAAACATTGTTGAGAAATTTTTTTAAAGATGTATTTATTCATTTGAGAGAGAGAGAGAGTGAGAAAGCATTAGCGGGAAGAGCAGAGGGAAAGGGAGAGAATCTCAAGCAGACTCCCTACTGAGTGCGGAGACTGATGCAGGGCTCGATCTTACAACCCTGAGATCATACCTGAGCTGAAACCAAGAGTCAGACGCTCAACTGACTGAGCCCCCCAGGGGCCCCAAACATTACTGAGAAATTTAATAATAAGACCTAAATAAATGGGTAAAGATAGCACATTCCTGGATTGGGACTCCATAATATAAAGACGCCACTTTACATTGGCCAAATTGACCTCTCCCTCTAGATTCAACTTAATTCCAATAGGTTTTTTTGTTGTTGCTGCTGTGGGAGGGAAGGGGGGGGTGGAGGACTGGACAAGCTTATTTGACAGTTTATGTGGACACGCAAAGGGCAAAACAGCCAAGTCACTCTTGAGAAAGAAGAACCAAATGGTAGGACTAGTTCGGTCAGATGTCAGGACTTATTATGAAGCCATAGTAATTAAAACAGAATGACATTGCTATATCCATAGGCCAAGGCCAAGGGCAGACAAGCAAGAGGTCAGAAAGTGACCACGTGGATGTGGAGACTTGACTTGGGAAGAAACTGGCCCCTCAGAGCAGTGGGAGGAAGGACGGGCTTTTTTGACCAATGGTCCTAGGACCCATATGGGGTATCCATATGCGGGAAGTGCATTAAAACCCAGTTTGGGGTGGATTGTAGATGAAATGTGAAAGGCAAAACAATAAGAATTTTACAAGGCAATGCAGGGGACGGTTTTCATGACCTTGAGGTAAGAAAAGATTTCCTAAATGAGAAAAAAGAACACTACCCTGAAGGAAAGTAATGAACAATTGGACTTCATGAAATCAAACTGTTCATCAAGAGGCGTCATGAGCGTACCCACTTGGGGAACCTGGTTTTTTTTTAAAAAACCAGAAAAAAAATCATGGGATTATTAGGAAAATTTGAATTCTGATAGGCTATTTGGTGATATTGAGAAATAATTATTAACAATTCTAGCTGTGATAATGGTGTTTTGATTATGTCACTAAAAAAGGAGCCATTTCTAGAGCATTAACTGAAACACTCCTAAGCAAGAAGGTGCAGTTGCTGGATTTTGCTTCAGAGTAAACCCAGTAGGGGAATAGGGACGGGAGAAGGCAGGTGATGGGCAAGGGGTGGGGGTAGGGGGTCAGTACCCTCTTCTCCCCCTGGTTGCACATATTTGAAAATTTCCATAACAAAACATCAGAGACCAGCATCCTAGAGAGTGGAAAAGCCCACACAGTGCGAGGAGAAATTGCACCATACACATCCAACCACAGGCAAAAGACCCTATCCGGACTCTAGTTTCGACATTTTTAAAGAAACACAATTCAACAGAAAATTGGCAAAACACTCAGACACTTCAAAAAGACACACAAAAGGACAGGAAAGGGGCACAGAGGGCGCTCACCTCATCAGCGGCTGGAGCCATGGATGTTAAAGTGCCCAGGAGACCCCACCTTCACGGTCCCATCGGACCAGGGGCTCTTGAAGGACAAGAAGAGGAGATTTAGACCCATGCCGAGCTTGCGGGGGCATCGTCGCATGTTTCATATTTGAAGTTCCTTCTCTGCCCCCTCCCAGCCCATCGGCGTGGGGGCTGATCCCTCCTCCTAATCACCTTGGCTCCCCCACCCCTCCCCCCACCGCCTCTGGCCCCACCTGCTGCAGTCCCCTCCTACCCTGTCACCCCACCTCTGCAGTCCATCCCCCACACTTCCCGAGGCCTGTTTGACCCTGTCGCTGCTTGTCCAAACTTCTCCTGCGTCCCGCTGCTTATGGGGGCGAAGACACGCCCTGGTGGGGCCTGCCTCCTTGGGAAAGGTCCCCGGCCCCCTCCCCACCTCAGTGTCGGGCCGACCCGCCCCACTTCCCCGCTTGTCCTCAAGATGCCCTGAGCCTACGGCTGAGGAAAAGCTAACCCAGAAGTAAGGTGTGGAAATCTAGCTGTTCACACTGGAGGAAGCCCTGCAACAACGTGCTCTTCTTGGTCGGCGCACATCTAGAACATCGCCTCCACTCTGAGCGGCACCAAGGGAAGCGTACTGACAAGTGCGGTGGGAAGAATAAGGAGCGTTTCAGTGGCGCTGGGTTCCTGTCCCCTACACGTCATCTCGGGGAAGCTCCATGGCCTCCTTTCTCTGACGAGACAGGGGGTCCGGTCACACAGCTCTGGGATTGGTCCTGCGTGCTCCACCCCTGCCGGGATTAGGGGCCGGATGTGGTCGGTAGTGAGGGGACATAGGGCTCGCTCCTGCGGCGGGTACTCTGTAAGTGGTGGCCCCATACTCACCAAAGTCCCCTGTTTCAAAGCCTTGTTTCTGCACAGCCCCACACGGAGGAGGGCCGCCAGAACTGGGGCACATCTGGAGACCGTGAGGTCACAGCCGGGGACAGCGTGCATGGCTCGGGGGGCGGGGTGGGGAAAGGCTGCTTCAGACCTCTTCCGCCGCCCTCCCCTGGCAAAGGGAAGAGTCTTGCTCTGCGTTTCTTGAAAAAGCAGAATTGAGTGTGGCTCCACGAGAGGAACAACTTTCTTCCATCCCACGGGGGCGTGCACTCCCTATTCGGAAAGGATTTCCGTCAAGATAATAAACGCTAGCGCAGTGCGCTCCTTCTGGCCCAAACCCCCGATCTCAGCCCCGTGCACGCACCTGTTCGTTCAGTCCTCAGGGCGCGGCCGACGTGGAGCTGAGGCAGGGGAGCCACACGGCCAGGCTTTGAACCGGAGCAGTGTGGTCTAAACGGGATGGCGGCCACCGCCGGACAGGAGCAGCGGGATTGCCCCAGCCGCGGTCTGTAGCTAGGGTCTCAGTTTCTTCTGACTGTAAGGCCCACGGGTGCACTTGCTGCCCACAATCTCCAGTTTTGCTCACATACTCCCTAAAATAATTTTATTTATTTATTTATTTATTTATTTATTTATTTATTTATTTATTTTTAAAGATTTTATTTATTTATTTATTTGAGAGAGAGAATGAGAGACAGAGAGCACGAGAGGGAAGAGGGTCAGAGGGAGAAGCAGATTCCCCGCCGAGCAGGGAGCCCGATGCGGGACTCGATCCCGGGACTCCAGGATCATGACCCGAGCCGAAGGCAGTCGCCCAACCAACCGAGCCACCCAGGCGCCCAATAATTTTAAATATTTTGTATCCCCCCTCACACACTAAGTTGACACGTAAAGTATTTCCTAAGTTTAAATAGTTACAAAGAATTCAATTTCTGGCATATTGTAAATATTTTCTTTAAGACTTTATTTATTTATTTGAGAGAGAGAATGAGATAGAGAGAGAGAGCACACGAGAGGGGGGAGGGTCCGAGGGAGAAGCAGACTCCCCGCCGAGCAGGGAGCCCGATGCGGGACTCGATCCCGGGACCCCAGGATCATGACCTGAGCCGAAGGCAGTCGCTTAACCAACTGAGCCACCCAGGCGCCCTGGCATATTGTAAATATTGACACTTAAAAATAAAGCTGTCATATCACTTTTTAAAATGTAACCAGATGGAATATAAATACCACATTGATTTGATCCAACATGATCCATTAAAAAGCAGTACCTGATCAAGCTCTTCTTTTAATATTTAGATACTTGATCTGTTATTCTTAGAACTCATATTTCCATTTCAATTCTTCCACGGATATTTATCCTAAGGTAACATCTTTACATCTGAAAATCTTACTGCTCACTCTACGGGCTTCTCTACAACAAAAATGTATCTATACATCGAAATTTAAATTTTGTTTTATTTCCTGTAAGCCTTTAAGTGTTAGAAAAACTCTCCTGGATTTATTTATCCTTACCATTACCAGTTCACAACTGATCAAAACTCAACTATATTACAACCTTGGAATACTCATTATTAGCCACGAAAAGTACAATTTTGTTGGAAACGCTTCTCGTAAAGAAAAGGATGGGGTTTCCTCTATGATTTCACAGTTCCGGGAATGACTCATTACTGGATTGCGACTGTTCTAGTCTCACTTCCCATTTCTGTAGTTGTCAGGGCTGAGCGCTGTGCTCATATAAATAGTAGAGCGGAAATTCTGCGTAGCCGTGGGGTTCTCTGAGCCCCTTCCAAGCTGTGTGCCAGACATCTCGCCATGATCTCCTGCCAACAACCACGAGTGATGATCTACAGCGGACCATGTAATTAGCTGCACATTCAGGGTGAAGAAAGCCAAGTGTGGGAAATCACTTGGCTTTCAAAAGGACCTTCCATGGCCCCAGTCAGGTCTGCGTGTCTGCAAGAAAGGTGTGGCAGGCTACATTACTGTCCCCAAGTCATCGCTCCCGCCCCTCTCCCCGGGGAATGGTCATTTCTCACTCCATCGACGCTGGCTCAAGCGTGTGACCTGCTTAGGCCACTAGGATGTTAGCAGAGCTGCCCCAAGAGACTTCGGCGTGGTTGTGTGGTTCAGTCGCAGGCGTGGCCTCTCCCACGGTCCACCCGGGTCACCCAGAGGGACGCTGCCCACTCGACCTGGCCCCGCGTGGACAGGGAGCCTCCCGGCCAAGTGCAGTGGGGGGTACAGGTGTGCAGTGAAATCACTTAGCATTGTTACCCAGCAAAAGCGACTGAATGAAAATCCCAAGGGGCTTTTTTAAAAAAGCAAATTGACAAGCCGGTTCTCAAATTTATATATGTAACTGCAAACGAGTTAGAGGACCCAAAAGGAAAATATCTTGAAACACAAAGAATAAAATTGGATGGACTCCCGCTAGCAACGTCGAGACTGATTATAGAGCACCAGCACTGATGGTGCTCTGTATTCTTTCCCTGAGAGGTGCCCGCTTCCACCCAATGTATCCAGAGAGGTCTAGGGGACAAACGATATCGTTCCTTCCTTTATACCTTTGCCAGTAAAGTGTTTTAAAAAACTACTTCTTTTATTCATTTTTATTTTTTAAAGATTTTATTTCTTTGACAGAGAGAGACACAGCCAGAGAGAGAGACAGCGAGAGAGAGAACACAAGCAGGGGGAGTGGGAGAGGGAGAAGCAGGCTCCCTGCTGAGCAGGGAGCCCGATGCGGGGCTCGATGCCCCAGGACCCCGGGACCATGACCTGAGCCGAAGGCAGATGCTTAACGGCTGAGCCACCCAGGCGCCCCAAAAAACTACTTCTTTTAAATGTGTGTCAAACTCTTAGAGCTGCACATTTAGTTTATTCAATTTATGGGAAAAACGTGCGTATAATCTGACTTGCAGAGCCAGCGCCCCCATGTCAGCCAAATAGACACGCTTTCTGTCAGAAGGTGACTTTATTTTGCACCGCGGACGCTAGTCTGCATTTCCAGGAATATTGTAGAACTATATTAGGGGATGCATTTTGTATGACAGAACACTAAAAACAGTCAAGATTACATTCAGTAAAGATTAAAGTCTAATATATATCTATTTTTTAAAGGTTATTTATTTATTTGACAGAGAGAGAGAGAGGGAGAGAGAGAGAGAGCACGGATGGGGGGGAGTGGCGGGCAGAGGGAGACACAGGCTTCCCGCGGAGCAGGGAGCCCGACGCGGGGCTCAATCCCAGGACCCTGAGATCATGACCTGAGCCGAAGGCAGACGCTTCACTGACTGAGCCACCCAGGCGCCCCTGGATAAAAGTCTAATATAATTAATGCATCTAGTTCGTACTATCTTACAAGAGAAAGAAAATAAAGCACTATGTTCTTTAACGTGGCTTCACTTATACCAGGTGTGACATGTCGCTAGACAGGGAAGTCCCTTACAGGGCAGGGAGTCTGAGGGGCCCAGAAGCAAGGCACGGCGTTCCTGTGGGGAAACACAAGTGAGCGTGGGCACCGCTGTGTGTTTATGGCTTTGGAGATTGATTCAATGAAAGCCAAGCATATATATCAGAAACAATTCCATTCCATTTTGGATTTGCTTATGAATTCAGAGGAAGGGGCAGGATACACAGCTTAAAAACAGTCACTCGGGAGCTCACCTGCCATACTTATCTTTGGCTACTGAGGCAGAAACACCAAACATTTGATAAGATGAAATAAGATGAGGCTTGATTGACCCAAATTAGAGCATTTCTTGAAATGATTTAACAAAGTGGGTTTTAACTACCTCATTGATCGATGCCCATCCACTTTATCGGCTGGGTGTTGAGAAATGCGATAGTCCCAGACAACAGTCCCGTTGGATCGCACAGAATCACCAGCGTTCACGTCCGGGGCCCACCTAATGCCATGCCAACCAGGCTGAGTCCTGAGCCAGCAAAAGAAGAGAACTGCTTGCATCTGTTTGAAAAACGTGGCCATTTACTTTATCAATGTCTTTGTTTTTCCTTCTCCCTCAAGGCCACTCTGTCCCTTGGTGCATGTTGGGGACAGAGGGGCCCAATCCAGGTCACACCTCCCTCAATTCAGAGGGTCCCGGGAGCCAACACCTGGAATCTGGACCCCAGAGGGCTCATGGGCCCGGCCTGGCTGTGGTCCTTCTCCTGAGCTCAGGCCCAGGCACCCGCGGGGACTTGGGATCAGTGAGAGGCCTTTGTTCCTCACCGAGAGAAACATCTATGGAAGTGGGGCCTCTAGAAACTGGCCATGCTGAGCCCTCCGAGCTGCCTGGTGAGTTGGGGTACACGGGGTGAGGGGGGCCTTTCCAGCTCAGAGACCACGGCTCTCCACGGCTCTGCGACACGGCCTGGTGACCTTGAGACCGTGTCAGGAAACACAGGAGCCACGCCAGACAGAGGCAGGCTTTAAATCCACTTTTGTCTCACTGCTGAAAGGGAACATGACTGATGTCTTTCAAACAAGATATAAAAAGGCCACTTGTGCCTGGTCAGTAATTCCCTGGGTGTGAAAATAATGGGCCGTCTCTGCAGGTCTGACCGGTAAGTCTCTGCCAACAGCTTCATCCAGAGGACGAGAGGGGAGAGCTCCATCACGAGGCTCCCCCGTGGCCTGGCCACGGACACTGGGCATGCTCGGGCCTCCAGACCTCAACCAGTTCCCTAACGAATGACTACGGGGCTCCAAGAATAATTAGCACTGATCCCCACTTTGTCTCCTTTTTTTATTGAGGTAAAATACACGCATAGCAACACACATAACTCACAGTTCACCCACTAATACACGTAGCGTGAAAGCTACTGGTCTAAAGCCGACACAGCTCAGGGGCTTTAAGTATGTTCGATGGTATCACCTGCCTCTGTCTAGTCCCAGGCTTTTTCCATCACCCCCCACAGAACCCCACGCCCATTCGCAGTCGGCCCCCCAACCGCCCTCCCCCAGCCCCGACAACTGCCACTTTGCTGTCCGTCCGTCCCCATGGATTTGCCTGTTCGGGACATTTCCTACAAGGGAAGTCACAGGCCACGTGGCCTTCGGCATCTGGATCCTGGTACTTAGCGTCTTTTGGGTCCCATATATGTTGAGGCGCTTTTCATCCCAGGCCTATGCTTGGTCTCCAGGTTTCTATGGTGATGGAGCTACGGTTGGTCCCAGCAGCTAGGGTCCCTTACCCCATCACACGCCCAGGACTCCAGCTCTCTGGCCAAGGGCACCGCTGCAGGCTGGGGGCGCATGCTGGGGCAAAGAGCCGCTCCCCAGTGAGGGCCTCTGCCGACCCCCCACCTCTCCATGGGGTACAGCCTCTAAGAAGGAGCCCCCTCTGCCTCCTGGCTTTTCTCGAAGACACTGGCTAGTTTGCTGCTCAATGGTGGGGAGTGAATTGATCCTGAGGAACCTGCTCATGAGTATTTCCCGGAACTCACCGCAAACCTGAATGAATCATAGAAAACAGGGGGATTCCTGCACCACCACCACCCCCGACTTACTTACTGGAAACCCACCCAGCAGTGCGCACACACCAGCTTTGAGGACGCCGGCATTGTTTGTACCTAAGTGGCGCCATGTTTGGTTTGTCATATTGTGTTTCCCTGTGGAACATTTTATTGTAACTCCAAGTCCCAGATCTTTTTTTTTTTTTTTTTTGGTCCTTTAAGGTCAAAAAACATTGATTTTTGTGTTTACTTATTCTTCCATTGCTTTTGGGATATTACTCAGCTTCAAAATGCCTGGCCAGCTCCCAGCCCAGCCTCTGTGTCCAGCCTGACTGGGGGAAGAGAAATATTTCAAATCGGTTAAGGATTTGGATTTTGATTCATAGCTGGAATGAACTCGAACCAGGCCATTCTCAGTCTGTACCAGACTTTTTAATGGTAGAACAGAGAGGCCACTGATTGATTACTTACTTACCTACTCTGGTCATTCCTGGACCCGCAGGGCTTAGAAAAATGCTTGGCACATGGTATCCGTTTGGTGGACAGAGTAAATCAGATAGATACACACAGAGTGGGGTTTTATCCACAGTGGACAATGAATTTGATCAGAGAGTGCATTTGGAGGGACAGTTGGAGAAAAATTAAAGTTGGCTTTTGCTTCTATGCCACGGAATCCAGCTCATTTAATAAACTGGATGGAAGCATGCAGTCTTCATCTCTTTACGGATAAAAAGTTAAGAATCCAAAGATCCAGCCAGACTCATAAGAGACTCAGGTATGAAGTTAAATATCCTGACTTAAGCAATTACCAAAATGAATTCATTTATTCTCTTATTTAAGAATAAGTTTCTGCTCCAGAACCTGGGGGAAATGTCAGACGCTCAACAAGGAAATGGGAGCCTCTATCTACGCTATCTATCAACCCGGGAGCAGGTGTGGGCCCGCCACAGAGCCGCGGGGGAGGGGTGGGACACACCTGGGGGCGGGAAGGTCTTTCTGGGGAGGGGACATGTGAGCCTGAGACCTCACTGAGAAAGGACCTGGCCAGATATTTCTCCAAAGCAGACCCACGGGCGGCCAGTCAGCGCATGGAAAGATGCTCCACGCCCTTAGGCATCAGAGAAGTACAGATCCAAACCACAACGAAACAGCACGTAGCAACCACTGAGATGGTTGTGACCAAAACAAGGAGACTTCGCAGCGCTGGCCGACAAGGCTGTGAGGGATTGGCGCCCCCGAGCTCTGCTCGGGAGGGTGTCAGTGCGGCCGCCATGGTAGAAAAGAGTCTGGCACGTTTTCAAATGGTTCAATGTAGAATCGTCTTACGACCTTGAAATTCCATTGCTAGTAGATATCCAAGAGAAATAAAAATGTCAGTCCACATAAAAACTCATATGTAAATGTTCACAGCAGCATGATTCATACATAAAAACCAAACAAGTAGAAACAACCCAAATGCCCGCCAACTGATGACATGTGGTCTGGCCATACGATGGGCCATTATTTGGTGATAAAAAGGAAAGAAGTACTGGTCTGTGTTACAATGCAGATGGACTTCGGAGACATGATGCTAAGTGAGTAAGCCAGACACAAAGGACCACATGCCGAGCGATTCCCCAACATGAAGTATCTAGAAGAGGCAAATCCACAGAGCGAAGAGTAGATTCGTGGCTGCCAGGGGCCAGTTGCTGGCGGGTGATGGTGAAGGGTATGGGGTTGCTTTGGGAGGCAACGTGGTGTTCTAGAATCGATCGTGGTGACAGCTCTGCAAACACACTCCCGTTGAGAGGGCGCCAAGCTGGCCATGAGAGCAAAGACCAGCAGGTCCACATGAGCCAGAATGTTCCAGGCCCATGCGGCCAAGGTCGAGGGTGACAGATTTGGTAGGGAGGTGGCAGGTCTCAGGCTGTGCTGGGCCCTGGGGAGGAGTGTGAATTTTAATGTTTTATTCTAAGTGTGCCGGAAGAGTCTTGAGAGGTTATGAGCAAGGGCATCACATGGTCTGATATAATTATAATGAATATATAAAAGATCAACACACTCTATTGCCCAGCGAGCTAAAAATGGTTGTTACGTTCTTAAAAAGTTGTTTTAAAAGAAACACCATATACAGAAACCCTATTCAGCCTGCAATTCCTGAAATCGTTACTACGTGGCTTTTCATCAAGAAAGCTCGCTGACCTCTGCGTGTCTCCGGAGACACTGATGTTTCTTGGTTGACAGAACGATGGGTGGTGGGTGTGGGGGTGCTTGAGGAGATCTTGCCGGGAAGTGGGGGGCAATTCCCTGACCGGGTCTAGAAGAAAGGGAGAGGCCAGGGAGGCCAGAGCCACGGCTGTGCAGAGCAGCTGGGACCTGCGGTGACCTGGGTCCTGTCCACATGTGCACTCAACTCCGTGCACACACACTGGGCAGCTGTTGGTCCCGGGAGGCTCCCGAAGCCCCACGTCAAGGCCTTCTCCAAGGTCAGCTGCCAGGACCGTGCTTCTTCACTGCCCGACGGCGGCACTCAGACCCCCTGTGCCTCCTTGGAGCACAGCAATTTCAGCTGAAACATCCGGTGACGCCTCCCCGAGCTCAGGGCCAGGACGCCTTGGTGGTGTCGCGCACGTTCCTGGCCCCGTGCTCGCGGAAAGGGGAGGCTTGGTCTGCATCATCGCTGCCGACAGCGGACCCCCTCCGCGTCACCTCGTGTCGTCTCCTCCTGCAAGGATGACTTCTGCTAGCCTCCAGCCCACAGCTAGTACCGCCTTACCTTCTCGAGTCAGGACAGCCCGTCGGCTCTGGTTTGCCACCTGCCATGTCTGCACTGTGCTCAGCGACCGGGGAGGATGAGCCACTCTGTCCCAGCGATTTGGCGGCCCCGAGAGAGGAACCTCCCCAACGTCAGCGTGACTCCCACAGCTCACTTGCTGGTCAAAATGGGAAATACAACCGAGCAAAGGCGGGATCCCACGTAACCCCGTGTCCAGGGCAGCAGCAGCATCGCCGGGGTGGGCCACCAGCTTTGTGTCACCTTATGTCACCTGCCAGACGTGCACCACACGTTGTTGGTCCCCCTGGCAACCAGCCCCCCCCCCTTAGGGGCTTTCCAAAAGTCACCTCATTAGCATAAAGTCCGGTGTGGTTGAAAAGGGCTTGTGGGGAATAATAACAAAAGACAACTTTGTCTCTCTTTGCACCTAGGAAATCCAAGGGTGTTAAGAGCTCTGTGCCAGGAATGGAATGAAGATACATACTTGTTATTAGAAATCACAGTATCATGGAATTGTGTATCATGTGGCCTTTTGTGTCTGGTTTCTTCCACAACATAACGTTTCCCAGGGTTATCCAGGTTGGGTGTGGCGTACTTCACTTATTTTTACGACTGAGCATTAGTCCACTGTTTGGATAAACCATATTTTATCTATTTGCTGAATTTGTTACCTTTTTTTCAAGAGTGTGAGTAATCTCTCCATCCAACGTTGGGCTTGAACTTACAACCCCAAGATCAAGAGTTGTATATTCTACCGACTGAGCCAGCCAGGTGCCCCTGTTTATTAACTTTAATATTGTATGTATGTGTATCTAAAAAAAATTTTTTAACGACTTTATTTGACAGAGAGAGAGAGACACAGCGAGAGAGGGAACAGAAGCGGGGGGAGTGGGAGAGGGAGAAGCAGGCTCCCCACAGAGCAGGGAGCCCGATGCGGGGCTCGATCCCAGGACCCTGGGATCATGCTGAGCCGAAGGCAGACGCTTAACAACTGAGCCACCCAGGCGCCCCTGTGTGTACGTGTGTTTTAAAGGATTTTCTACACAATAGGATCATGTCATGTGCCACTCTCTAGCTTTACTTCCCCCTTTCCAATGGGGGCGCCTTTTATTTCTATTTTCTTGTCTCATTGCTCTGGCTAGAACTCCAGCACTAGCTTGAAGAGAAGGGGTAAAATTGGCATCCTTGTCTTATAACGGATCTTGGGGCACAGCTCCGTGACTCAGTTTCTTCACCTGTAAAAGGGGATAAGAATCGTTCTTCCTGGGGGGCTGTGAGCTAAAGGAGGCACTGGTGCAGTGAGTGCTCGGTTCAGCGAGTACCAGACGGCCACTGTCACGCAGCTCACCTCCCATCATCCACTGCGTCCTTCCTGCTGCCTCCCATTTCAGCTTCTGGGACTTTGACCTCTATCCCATAGTCCCCCTAACAGGCTAGCATGTCTCTCCAATCTCCGCTTCCATATTGTGGGCTTCCCTGGGTCTTCTTGATGATGCCTTCTTTTCCCAGGACCTCACCTACACGCTGTTCACACCCACATTCATATCTAATGGCGTATCATTTACTGTAGTACTGAATTCCCAGTCTATAATAAACTGTACTACTGGATCCCGGGCACGGAGTCAGCTGAAGTGTGTAATCTCTGTTCGTGGTCAACTGCAGCATACAGCCCCTGGTTGTGGTTACGGCTGTAGTGTGCAATTCCTGGTGTATAGCCATCTGCAGTGTGCAATCCCTGGCGCAGAGTTAGCTGCGGTGTATAATCTCCGGTGCATAGTGAGATGTGGTGTATGATCCCCGTGCACAGCCAGCTGCAGTGTATAACCACCCCCGTGCACAGCCGGCTGCAGTGCGTAACCACCCCCGTGCACAGTCGTTGTAATGCATAATCCGTGGTGTGCAGTGAGCTGGCGTGCATAATCCCTGGCCACAGGCAGGCAGGAAGCTATTGTCAATTTGCCCCTAACCTAAGGGATCTCCCTTACAGCAGCATTTGTGAAAACATGTGAAACATGTAACCCTCACCAACAGACGCGCACTGCCGTGCAAAACGGCTACCGTCCACACCACCTGTAGTCGTGCACAGAACATGGTCAAGGGCATTACACTGGGGTTCTGTTACAAATGAGGTCTGTGTATGCTCACCCCCCATCAACGTTGTTATTCAGGACGGTTCTGTCGTTGAAATCTGAACTTTCTCGGGTGAAAAGTACACCCACAGGGTCGGAGGAGGCCAGGTGTTGCTTGCTCTGTATCTCAAGCCCAGAAAGATGAGTTAATTCTTGAAGGAAACGACATTGAACTTGTATCAAACTCAGCTGCTTTGATTCAGCCAGCCACAGCCAGTAAAACCAAGGATATCAGAAAATTTGGGGGGTTGTCTATGCTCCTGGAAAGGAACAGTTCAGCAATCTGGTGAATAAGATCTAAGCTGTCCCGCCACAGAAACAGCAAGATGCTGGATGATTTTTCAGACTTTTTGTGATTTTTTATTTATTTTTAAAGATTTTATTTGAGAGAGAGAGAGAGAGAGAGAGAGAGAGAGAGCGCGCGCCCAAGAGGGGGCAGGGTCAGAGGGAGAGGCAGACTCCCTGCTGAGCAGGGAGCCCGATGTGGGACTCGATCCCGGGACTCCAGGGTCATGACCTGAGCCGAAGGCACTCGCTTAACCAACTGAGCCACCCAGGCAGCCCCAGACTTGTGATATTTTAAAGATGCAGTAAAAGCTGTATTGATTTGGGGGAAAAATGTCTTTTACTGGGCAAAGTTTAATACCAACTGATTGCATTATTCTTTCTTTTCAATCTAAAATATAATTTTTAGGGGTGCTGGGTGGTTTAGCCGGATGAGTGTGTCTTGACTCTTGACCTCAACTCAGGGTCGTGAGTTCAAGCCCCACATTGGGCTCCATGCTGGGTGTGGAGCCTAGTTTAAAAAATATGTATGTGTGTGTATATATATATACACATCCCTAACTGGCTTTGAGCCCTGGATTAATACTATTTGTCTGAAAATTTGTAAAGAAATTAAAATTCATAGAGACCGAAAGAGTATGTGTTTGTCACACAATATTGGATATGCTTCTTCCTGTTTTCTCTGCAAATAAACACATTTGTTTTAGGCACTGAAATTAATACAGTAAAACCAGTGGGTTTCAGCAGTCTCTTCTACTTGATAAGGTTAATTACATTTCAAAACGGAAGCTTTAGCTAACAGGGCCCGCCTCTGTCACCGCACACAGGGGCACAAATCCGCGGGCCTTGTCAGGACACACCCAAGGCAGCACGGAGGAGGGGACAGAGAATCAGACACAATGGGGTTCACCTAGGAGGGGTGTGAAGCCCCTTCTGCCTCCTGCAGATTCTGCCTGGAAAGTAGGACTTTCCCTCACCCTGAGGCGCACTCCCGTTTCTCAGAGAGTCAGTGAAACTCTGTGCTATCTCGTGAGGGGCTGAGGACCCGTGGTGACAGCTGTGGGGCTCCGTGCTGGCAGGGGGCTGCAGCGCTTACTCCTTCTCCGTGAACCCACAGGGGTGGGGCCTTCTCCGGCACCTTGGCTGTGACCTTGACCCTGTGTCCTTCGGTGTCTCCGGAGGCCCGTCTTCAAGAACAGGGCTGCCGAGGGTGCACCGCACCCCCAGGGAAGTCACGGCACATCTGTGAGGCTGCGTGGTAGCAGCGGGTGCACCCCACACTGCTCCGTGAAGCTACACCCTCTGGGGCACGGGGGTGGGGTGGGATGGGGTGGGGTGGGGGGTGAGGGGGGCAACACTGAGTTCTGGAAACATCCACGAGAAAACTGCTCAGGTGCCCGCATGTAACTGGTTGTCCCTCCTGCACTCCACGTCACCCAGAAAAATATGAAAAGCAGGCAAAAACTGAAAGCCAGCACTCCCTAGTCCATTTAAACTTTCACGAAGTCCTTGCAGTACTGGGCGGGGGGCGGGGGGGAGGGGGGTGTTCCCTTGCTGCAAAGCCGCTGCCTTATTTAGGGACAGAAAACCAGCCAGTCCCACTAGATCCCCAGTGGGCTGCCTTGTCTTCTCCGGAGCGCACTCCGACGCACAGCATGCTGGGGGACACAAGCTGAGCTTTCTGCTCCACTCAACATCACCACTGGCCATGCCACCCTCGGAGCTGGGGGAAGAACGAGTAAGCAGAACCTCTGCCCCTGGATGGGCTCACACCAGCACGATGGAATATGCTGGCCACCCTGAACCTGAGAATGAGGAACCATTAGGCAAACCCAAACAGGGCCATTGCCTAAAACTGGCCTGTATTCTTCAAAACCACAGTCCGAAAAGACAAAGGGGATTAAAGAGCAGCGGTGTGCAGGCACATGCTCAACAACAGGTTCCCGGGGGGGAAAAGGCCATGAGTTGCAGTGTTTGCCGATTTCCATGGTGGAAATACCTCCCCTCCCCCGCCGGCCAATTTCAAGCTGCCCATATGACCATGCCCATGCCACCGAACGCAGACACGGAAGAGATGCACGGAGCTTCCACCAGACACACACGACATACCCAACCCCGCGAACTTACACAGCAGTAAGATGTAGTGACAACAAGGAAGTGCTGACTTTTGTGTTTATCTTTGTTTTAAAATATGTGTATGTAATTTAATATCTAATAATGGCTGTGTTTCACAAAGAGCTTGCAAAATTCCTGGAAATCACCACCACCAAAGAAACAGGACAACTAAATGCAAGCCATTATTCCGGACTGGGTTTTGGATTTGGGGGAAAATGATATGAAAGACATTACTGATGGCTTGTATATTAGATAATGTTAAATTTTCTGAGTTTGATACTCATATTGTGTGCATGTAAATACATGTGCTTGCTCTCAGGAAATGCATGTTGAAGTATTTGGAGGTGGTACTAGTGTCCAGGGCCACTGTAAAGAAGAAGGCCAAATTGGAAATTTATTTTCTCCCAGTTCTGGAGGCCAGAGGTCCGAAATCCAGGTGTTGGAAGGTGCCTGGGGACTCTGAGGGAGAATCCACTTAAGAAAATGAACAGCCAGGCTCCAGAATGGGAGGAAATATATGGAAGACAAGTATCTGACGGAAAACTAGTATCCAGGACATGTAAGGAAGTCCTACCGCTAACAGACGCTAGACAGCTCAAATTCAAAAAAGGCAAAATACTTGGGCAGACACTTCACAAAAACGATCAGGAAGGGGCCGCAAGCACAGGGAGAGCTGCTCCACATCGCCGGACGCTGAGCAGCACCCGTGCAGAGGGGACCGTCCGCCCGCCCGCCACCAACCTGACGGGATGGGAGGACTGGTACGTGCGCCACTGGCCGGAATGCACACGGGGCCGGCACACTGGAGACGGCTCGGCAGCTTTTAGTTCGGCTCAACATACACCTGCTATAAATTCCAGAAACACCACTAATAATGGGAACGTGTGCTGGCCACACACACGCCCACAGCAGCTTCGGGCCCGATGAAGTGACAACAGCTCCAAGGTGCCGCCAGCCGCAGATGCCCGGGGACCCTGGCTGTGACCCGCCATGCGGCGGACTCTGTCAGAAATACACGCAGCATGGACACCGCCAAACTGTTACTGTGAATGCGCGTGGCACGGGCCCGGACTGCTTGACGTCTAGCGCTGGAGGCCAGGCCGGCACCTGGGACCAGGATGGGGCCGCGCGGCCAAGGGACCGCAGCGTCTCCCCGGCTCTGTGTGGTCCCCGGCTGGCTGAAGCACCTGCAGGTCACCCGGCTGTCTCCTCCCCGGGTTCTTACTGTGTGCGAACTAGATCTCCGTAAGCGGCCAGAAGACAGGGTGCCGCTACCCTTCTGGGGCACAAGCGCAGTTCTGTTTCTGTCCGGGTGTCCGTGACAAGAGTGGGTTCCTTTGTGAAACACTAAGCTCCACGTGCATGTGCCCTTTGCCCCACCTAAAGCACTCTTTAATTCAGATAACGTTAAATAGAAAATATGCAGCTGGAGGCAGAGGGTGAGGTTGTGCACAGGGGGACATGCACTTTAGTGCCGCTCCTGCCCAACAGGGACCGGCTTTCAAAGGCTGCACATGGATCGCCCACAGTTGTCACCCACGGGAGAACACGGCTGAGTCACCGCACGGTCCTTCTGATGGCCCCTCGGTCCCCGGAGCGAGCCCACCACGCGCCGTGGCCACCTGTCCTCCAGCTCACGCGCTGACACAATGCTGTCCATGAGCAGCTGGCCTCTTCCCACAGCCAAAAGGTCTATGCTCACAGGATGCACAAGACCCATCTGCAAATCTTCGTACGAGAGGAGAGTCCAACCCCATGGCAGCTGGACACCCCCCCGCCTGCAGGGACACGGGCCCACCAGCAAGGCCCTCTGTGGCGGGTGTGGCAGCATCACCACTTACCCTGGGCCCGGGGCTTGTTTCATCCTCAGCTCACTGCCGCAGAGGTGAGGAACTGGGACCCGAGAGGTCGCAGAACAGCGGCAAGTGAGAGAAAACTCAGAGGAACACCCCCTGGGCTTTTCTCAGAGGAAGTCAATGTCCTACAAGCACAGGAAGCATGGACTTCCATCCACAAGAGTATCTATTTATCTGGGGAACGTCCCCCTCCAGCTCCCCCCTCGGGAGCTCAGCTCCCGGCTCTCCCCTGTCTGCTTACTCCTGCTCAGAGACTCCAGCGAGACCGGGGTGGGGAGGGGCTGGGGGGGGCCACATGCTAACAAACCCCCCAGTGAGAGATCCGGCTCCGGGCTGGTTCCTCGGGGCTGGAACGCTCTGGAGAACCCCCGGCTGTGGAGGGAATGGCTCACAGAGGAACTTCATTCCTATCTCGACTTGCATCTGGTAAGCAGAGACGGAATGAAAAGGCTAACCTGCCCCAGCCGTCCTGCTGCGGTAACATCCTTGACTTGCCTAGAAGGCAGAGAAAGAAGAGAAGCTGGTAATTATCGAGAGCTTAAATGGTTTAGAGGAACCAAAAGAAAAGATATTCCACCAAGAACTTTACTGGTAACACCTTTTTAATAGGTCAAAGTAACTGTACAGTTCATTATATTCTTCCTGAGAATAATTTATATCCCCCGACAAACTAAAGGGAGGGTAT